>NC_137928.1:7262736-7265236 GCF_963457725.1 Sprattus sprattus
TGGATAAGGCAAACTTTATGATATTGACATTTACTTCACCATATTAGCACATTTGCATCATTATTTGATACTTTGGGCGTTAAAAAGAGCGCTAAAACTCGTTGATTCCAGTCAATGGAAAAATGGCCTCTCCCCACCGGCGATTGTTGTTGTTTACGATTTTCTATCAGTTCTCACCACACAACAACGTCTCATCTTTGCTCCTTGAATGTCGATATGTAATGGTATGGAGTTATTGAAACTTACTACGTGTAAAAAAGACTAGAAATTGAATGTTTATTTTTCGAGTCTCAAGCCTATAAAGTTGCACTGGGTGCCTTTAAGAAATGTTCTTAAAGTGACCCATGGCCAGGACAGGAGAATCAAGACTTAAAGATGTAGACACTCCAAACAGAAAGCTCTGCCACACATGCCTCAGCCACAGATGTTCACTATCCCGTGAACACTTGGCCTACACCAGCTAATACAATTTTAAACGTAAAAGTTTAACTCATAAAGGGAGGCATAGTTCTCTCCGTGTATGAAATAACCAGCAGAAGTATCAGTTGCAGCTGAGGCAAAGCAAGGGGTTGGAGGTGTTCAAGAACTGGAAATGGACCCTGAAACATGTAAGACAGAATATTGTTGTGATATTTATAGTATAGTAGAGGGCTTTTAGGTGTAGGCAGGTTCTGTGTAAGCCCCTGAAATGCTGTGAATGTGAGACCACTGAGGACTCTGAGTAAGCCTGTCAGATGTCCCTCAGTGGACCCGTCTCATAAGCCTGTCAGCTGTCTCTCAGTGGACGCGTCTCATTAGTCTGTCAGATGTCCCTCAGTGGACCCGTCTCATAAGCCTGTCAGCTGTCTCTCAGTGGACGCGTCTCGTCTCGTCTCGTGAGTCTGTCAGGTGTCCCTCAGTCGACGCGTCTCGCTAGTCTGTCAGATGTCATTCAGTGGACCTGTCTCGTCTCGTGAGTCTGTCAGATGTCCTTCAGTGGACGCGTCTCATTAGCCTATCAGATGTCTCTCAGTGGACCCGTCTCGTCTCGTGAGTCTGTCAGATTTCCTTCAGTGGACGCATCTCGTAAGTCTGTCAGATGTCCTTCAGTGGACGCGTCTCGTAAGTCTGTCAGATGTCCCTCAGTGGACGCGTCTCATTAGCCTATCAGATGTCCCTCAGTGGACCCGTCTGATTAGCCTATCAGCTGTCTCTCAGTGGACGCGCCTCGTCTCGTAAGTCTGTCAGATGTCACTCAGTGGACACGTCTCATAAGTCTGTCAGATGTCCCTCAGTGGTCTCGTAAGTCTGTCAGATGTCCCTCAGTGGTCTCGTAAGTCCTGTCTCCTTTTAAAGCACATCACCAGGGGCTCTGTGTCCCCAGCACCCTTCAGTGCCTCCATAGAGAGCTTTCATAACCTTTTGTTTCATAAAGGGAGAGGGCTGCGTAACAGACCAGCTGTCACTCAGAGAACTGTGCAGTAGAAGTCAGGCCCTGTGTCAATCAGCCGCAAACACAAAACCTCCAAAAAAAGAGAAGGGGAGAGAGGAGTGGAAAGGAGGAGGGGAAATCACCATTGAGCTGCATCTCCTAACAGTTATACACAACACACAAACACATACACACACACACTCTCTCTCTCCCACACGCATTAACTCACACACACATACACACACTCGCACACACACGCACACACACAAACACACACACACACATTCACAAACATACACACACACACACACACACATACACACAAAGGCTCAGGCTATCTCCTAACAGTTGTTTTCCCCTCCAATAGGATGACATGAGGGGAAAGCCGTCATTGGCACCCTGCAGGAGGGATGCACAGATGGCCCCTGTGTCTGTGTGTGTGTGTGTGTGTGTGTGTGTGTGTGTCTGTAAGTGTCTGTGTGAGTGTGTGTGTTTGTTCGTGTGTGTGTGTGTGTGTGTGTGTGTGTGTGTGTGTGTGTGTGTGTGTGTGTGTGTGTGTGTGTGTGTGTGTGTGTGTGTGTGTGTGTGTGTGTGTGTGTGTGTGTGTGTGTGTGTGTGTGTGTGTGTGTGGAGGGACCGGGGGCTCTTCTTTCTATCTCTAGATATAAACATATAAGAACAAAAACACCACTTCTCAGGGTTTGGACAAAGTGCTTCATTGCCCCCACACCACCCCCCCCCCCCCCCCCCCACACACACACACACACACAAACACACACACACACCACCACCCCAAAGCCACCCATTTAATAGCGAAGAGGAAAGTGCCTTTCCTCTCTTTCCTGCCCTTTCATTCCAAACTACATGGGGCTGAGTACACTCTGCTTTTGTTTCTGACAGTTAAAGTGCTTCTTTGTCAATTTCCCAGCACTGGAGAGAAAGCACATCCTTGTTCGCTTTTGGGTGCTTGGGGATACAATCTGCTTGACAAAAAAAAAAACTTTTCACAATGTGCTGTCACAGGTCTACAAGGTAAGTGTCTCACCTCTGGATTGCCGTAGTTTAGACCACTGGGGTGTGCTAATGATG
>NC_137928.1:7270236-7272736 GCF_963457725.1 Sprattus sprattus
GTTCTCTGTGTATATGTTTACGCACACAGCACACAATATATAAATATATGTAAATATAACGGTACATGAGTACATGAGCCTAGGAGCAGAGGCATGTTGAACAATAGCACAGACCAAACACCAATCGTGTGACACCGTGCCTGTCCCCATCTGCTTTCACATGGGGAGCAGTAGCACCTTAGGCTGCTGTGTGGGCCAACCTCCATCAGAGCTGATTTTATCTATGTGTTTCTTTTCTTTCCCCTCCATTGTTCTTTTCCTTTTCTCTTTGCTTGACTTCTCCTGCCTGCCGGCTGAAGACACTGAACCAGCCGCGTGGCAGTATACTTTTCCCTCACACTGTGTGTGTGTGTGTGTGTGTGTGTGTGTGTGTGTGTGTGTGTGTGTGGCAGTATACTTTTCCCTCACACTGTGTGTGTGTGTGTGTGTGTGTGTGGCAGTATACTTTTCCCTCACACTGTGTGTGTGTGTGTGTGTGTGTGTGGCAGTATACTTTTCCCTCACACTGTGTGTGTGTGTGTGTGTGTGTGTGGCAGTATACTTTTCCCTCTCGCTGGGAGGAGTAAGAGAAGGGACAGAGGATTTGACAAAGAGAGAAGGGGGGGGGGGGTGAGAAAGGGATGAAGAAGAGAGAGATGAAGAAGAGAGGGAGTGAGAGAGAGAGAAGCACGATGTTCTCCGGAACTTTCCATTTCCCTCTGTGCCTCACGCCAGCTTCCGCCTGGTATCACCATCCTCTCCGCCACCCGGTGAGCGGTGAGTGGGGAGCGGTGAGTGACATCATAATCGCCTCATGGCTTACATGGAGCCTTCCGGTCTGCTGGCACGAGCTCTACCTCCACTCTGCAGTGTGTGTGTGTGTGTGTGTGTGTGTGTGTGTCTGCCACAAACCTTACCTCCACTCCAAAGAGCCAAACAACATCAACATCAACACCGAAAGGCAAGTAAATCAACTGGCTCCTCCCCCCCAAAATAAAACAGAAATAAAAAATGTACTTACGTAAACAAAAAAAGAGCCAAAGAGCCCTACGCTGAAACACAATGTACATCTCTAAGCTGTGTGTGTGTGTGTGTGTGTGTGTGTGTGTGTGTGTGTGTGTGTGCCTGTGTGTGTGTGTGCCAAAGAGCACTATGCTGAAACACAATATACACCTCTAACTTAAGCTGTCTGTTTGTGTCAATAAAAAGCAAAACAATCTTGTACCACTATGCTGAGATGAGAAATCCTCTTACTACTCAACTAAAGCAACACACAGCATAAAAGTGCGAATTTCAAGTAAAAATCTTTTTTTTCTGTTGCATTTATTCAAGAACATAGACAATACACATAAGCCTATAATCAGCATAATCCCATTACGATTATGATGGCCTATGACAGATCTCTGTATTTGTGCCGTGGTGGGGCAGTGGTAAGGGTCACTGTTGTGAAATGCTTGGCCTGGGGTTGACTCCCCATCGCTGCAGGTTATCTGTGAGTCCCTTTGGATGAAAGCATCTGCTAAATACCTGCCTTGCTAAAGTGAAAGTCCTCTCTATGGCAGAGGTGGTGTAGACACACACACTCTGAAATTAACCTCTGCATTTAACCAATCCAAGGAAGTGACACACACACACACAGTGAAGTGAGGTTACACACTAACCCGGAGCAGTGGGCTGCCATTGGCGGCGCCCGGGGAGCAGTGATTGGGGTTAGGTGCCTTGCTCAAGGGCACTTCAGCCATGGATGTGGTCATGGGAGAGCAGTAGTCTACCACTCCCCCCGCCCACATTTTTCCTACTGGTTGGGGATCGAACCGGCCACCCTACGGTTTCCGGCCTGAAACCCTAACCAGTAGGCCACGGCTGCCCCTAAAAGCATCTGCTAAATACCTGCCTTGCTAAAGCATCTGCTAAATACCTGCCTTGCTAAAGCATCTGCTAAATACCTGCCTTGCTAAAGCATCTGCTAAATACCTGCCTTGCTAAAGCATGTGCTCAATACCTGCCCTGCTTAAGCATCTGTTTATTTATCTTGTATATTTAGTAAGGTTATTTAGGTTATTATATGTTTATTATGTGTAAATTATGTTCAGAGTACTTGTACAGAGTGTATGTCATCTTTGTTCTGTTATACTATGTTTGTTATGGTAGGTCTTATTGGGCGGTGCCCCCTCTACCCTGCTTTTATCTGACGAATAAAAGACTTACTTGTAACTTGTACTGTATCTTCTAAATACCTGCCTTGCTAAAGCATCTGCTAAATACCTGCCTTGCTAAAGCATCTGCTAAATACCTGCCTTGCTAAAGCATCTGCTAAATACCTGCCCTGTTAATGAAAGACATCTCAGTAATCAATCTCACCCACTCATAGGACATAGAACTCAATCAGGGCCTGCAGTGTGTGTGTGTGTGTGTGTGTGTGTGTGTGTGTGTGTGTGTGTGTGTGTGTGTGTGTGTGTGTGTGTGAGTGTGTGTGTGTGTGTGTGTGTGCGTGTGCGTGTGCGTGTGTGTGTGTGTGTGT
>NC_137928.1:7277736-7280236 GCF_963457725.1 Sprattus sprattus
CCAAGGCCTTCTCATCTTTCATGAACCAAATAGGAAATGTGGACCCTTGGCGTTTCCGCTACCCTGATAAGAAACAATTTTCATTTTATTCTCAGGTTCATAAAAGTTTCTCACGAATAGATTACTTTTTCATTAGTAACGATCTCCTTCCAACTGTCAGTCACACAGAATACTCAACCATAGTCATATCGGATCATGCGCCATTGCTTCTTGACCTCTCCTTCAGATTCTTACAAAAAACACGCCCCCCCTGGAGGTTGAATTGCACACTGCTTAATGATAATGCATTTAATTGCATGATTTCTGCAGCAATTGATAATTTCCTTATTAACAACAACTCAGATTCCATATCTCCATCTTTGCTTTGGGAAACATTAAAAGTGGTTATTCGGGGAGAGATTATATCGTACTCTGCAAGCTTAAATAAAATAAGAAGGCAAAAACAAGAGCAGCTAATGGAAAGTATTAGTCATCTGGATAACAAACTATCAGTGTCACCATCCGCAGAGCTTGTAAAAGAGAGACAAAATTTGCAAATGGATTATAATCTACTTACAACACATGAGACAGAAAAATTACTATTGCGCTCACGAGGTTTTTTGTATGAACATGGTGAGAAGGCAGGACGACTGTTAGCTCACCAGCTCAAGAGTCGAACAGCATCTCAACAAATTAAACAAATAAGAACTTCCTCAGGAGAACTTACAATAGTCCCATCTGTCATTAATGATACCTTTAAAAATTACTACTCTAATCTATACACTTCTGAAGCCTCTAACACTGACACATACAGGACAGAATTTCTTGATAATTTGGAATTTCCATCCATCACTCCTGACAAAGCTAATATTATGGATCAACCTCTGAAAATTAGTGAAATTACTGATGCAATTAAACTAATGCAAAGCAACAAAGCGGCTGGTCCAGATGGTTACCCTATAAATCTTTTTAAAAAACACATTGATAAACTAAGCCCTCTTCTTCTTAACATGTTTAATGACTCCTTGAATCAGGGAACCTTACCTCAAACCCTCACAGAGGCCTCCATAACTTTATTGTTGAAACCAAACAAAGACAGTAATGAGTGTGGTTCCTACAGGCCGATCTCACTCTTGAATAACGACTATAAAATTCTGGCTAAAATACTTGCACTGAGATTGGAATCTGTTTTACAGGACATTATATCGTCTGACCAGACAGGATTTATGAAAAATCGCCATTCCTTCTCAAACATTCGCAGACTTCTTAATATCCTTCTGTCCCCGGCTCCTGTTGAAACTTCAGAGGTAGTGGTCTCACTAGATGCTGAGAAAGCATTTGACAGGGTGGAGTGGGGGTATCTGTTTGATGTCCTTAACAGATTCGGTATGGGTTCTAAATACATTTCATGGATAAAGTTACTATATACTTCACCCAAAGCTTCAGTGAATACAAATGGAATGAGTTCTCAATACTTTACTCTCTCCAGGTCTACACGTCAGGGTTGTCCCCTGAGTCCCCTATTATTTGCTGTGGCGATCGAACCATTATCTATAGCACTTAAATCAACCAACTATAATCAGGGGATTTCTAGAGGTGACACCCGGCATATACTTTCACTTTATGCAGATGATTTATTGTTGTTTGTGTCTGATCCACTGACCACTATCCCTCGCATAATTGAACTATTAGACAGATTTGGTATCTTTTCAGGCTATAAACTGAACTACTCAAAAAGTGAATGCTTTTTAGTTAATAACCCAGCTCCACAAATTACCGACGGAGATCTTCCCTTTAAGATGTCTGGAGACAGCTTTAAATACTTAGGGGTGAATATCTGTCGACATTTGTCAACTATTTACCAAAATAATTTTCTACCTTTAATGGAACGGATCAAACTAGATTTGGAAAGGTGGAAGGCTCTGCATTTAACAATTGCAGGTAGGATAAATTGCATAAAAATGAATGTACTTCCACGATTTCTATACCTTTTTCAGTGTCTGCCAGTCTTTCTGCCAAAATCATACTTTAGCTCTTTTGACAAACTGATCTCCTCCTTTATATGGAAAAATGGGATCCCCAGGATCAAGCGTGGGTTTTTACAAAGAGACAGGTCAGTTGGTGGACTAGGGCTCCCAAACTTAAGAAATTACTATTGGGCAGCCAACATACAAAAAATGATTCTATGGGTTCAGATGCCGACGCTAAATTGGTGTGAGATTGAGGCTAGTTCATGTCCTTCCACTTCACTTTTGGCTTTGCTCACATCTAAACTACCCATTCAGTCAACTCAATACACAGGCAACCCTATTGTTATCACTACGTTAAGGATCTGGTCTCAATTTAGACTAACTTTTGGCCTCAAGGGGGTATCTAACCATACTCCCATTTGCAACAACCATCTTTTTCTTCCCCCCAGTGTTGATGCAGCCTTTTTGTTTTGGCGAAGGTCGGGCCTTACAAATTTAAGAGGCCTTTACACTGATAATTCCTTTGATAGCTTTGCCAAACTCAGTGAAAG
>NC_137928.1:7295236-7300236 GCF_963457725.1 Sprattus sprattus
TCTCTCATCTCCCCTCCTCATCGCTCCCTTGGTCAACCAAGTCCTGCATGGACTCCTCCACACCTCTGACACCACAGAGACACACACTCTCTCTCTCTCTCTCTCTCTCTCTCTCTTTCTCTTTCTCTATTACACACACACACAAAATCTCTCTCTCTCTTTCTCTCTCTCACACACACACACACACATACTACATCTTGTTGTCTCTCTCACACACACACACACTCTCACACACACACATGGATGCACAAGCACACACACAGGCACATGCAAGCATGCATCACCCTTTCGGATGCTCCGGGGACACTTTTGTCTCATTGAGTGTGTGTGTGTGTGTGTGTGTGTGTGTGTGTGTGTGTGTGTGTGTGTCTCATTGAGTGTGTGTGTGTGTGTGTGTGTGTGTGTGTGTGTGTGTGTGTGTGTGTGTCTCATTGAGTGTGTATTTCTGAGTGGTTACATATAACCTTATGCAACAGTCATGATGCAAATAGTGCACAGTGAACAGTTGGAGACCCTCCTGCCTTTGTTTTTTTCATTTGTAAAGATCTTAGCAGTGTACACACACACACACACACACACACACACACACACACACACACACACACACATACATACACACACACACACACACACACACACACACACACACACAAAACAAAGTGCAGTGCACACACACACAAACACACACACACACACAAACAAAGTGCAGTGCACACACACACACAAACAAAGTGCAGTGCACACACACACACACACACACACACACACACACACACACACACAAACAAAGTGCATTGCACACACACTCACATACTCACACACACACACACACACACACACACACACAGTGTAGTGAACACGTTTCAGGAAGTCTAGGGTAATATGATGCAACAGTGCCAAGCATACTGCAAGGTTTTGGTTTTGGTTTGAATGTCAAGATGCACAAATTTGGGTACAATTCGTCTTTCTTTATTGTAAATACAATTCAAGTATGTTGAAGGAAGCACTAACAGTAAGCTTACAGTAAGTCTTTCTTTGGGTGAACCATGATTTCTGACTTCTGTGGACAAAAACAAACCAACAATGTGACATGGAGGAAGATTGTGCTCATCTGTTATGCAATGCTAAAAACCAAACATCTCACCCTCATGCAATTGCTTAAAGTAAACTTAAATGTCTTAACTTATTCCACATATAAATTATCCAAGAGGCATACTGTGGGAATGCTTTACACAAATTATCAAACTGGAGAAATCACACGTTGTTTATCTTTTCCACTCTCTCAATGGTCGAACTTTGTTGGTCGTTGGGCTTGTTCAAGAAAGGCTTGGTGTTGAACCAACTATTACAATGCAGAGCATTACTATATGTGACCATAGTAGCAAAACATGTTACTATGTAAAACATAACTATGTGAAGCATCATAAAATCAGTCTGATGCTAAAATCTTTCACCATTGCATCCATTACAGTCAATGTACATCATCTGCAGAGACGAACGGCTCTCACCGACGAGTAGCAACAGAGCGTGACGAGCTGTGTGTTGTGTGTGACCTCATGTTATCTCGGCTTTGAGCTTGTGTGAAGAGGGAAGTACATGAAGCACAAGGCATGGACACACACACACACACACAGACACACACACACGGCCACCAGGCTGGCCACTATGAGTGTAAGATAACACTGGTCCATCGTGACCGAGGAGGATTCGGTCCTTCGAGCCTCGTGAGAGCGCTTGGCAGTTTTCTGAGTGGTGTTGATGTGTAGACAGTTTGGTGTTTTCCCACACCTCTCTCTGCAGTTGTGCTCCCCCATCCAGTGTCGACATTAGTGGGCAGTAAACAGTAACTCAATATAAAAACACATTGCAAGCAAGAGGGAGAGGTTCTCGGACGGATGCACAGTGCATGTCAACAGACTGGTTCTCAGAGGCGAGCAAACAGGCTACTCACGCTCCTGAAAAAGTGAGCATACAAGATATTTACAAAAGAAAAGACAAACACTGCTCTGTTCGTTGTGAGAAAAACTGGAAGTTTTTGAGATTCCTATGGTTAAGGTGTTCAAAAAGGTGTAGAAAAGGGTCACAGGCCATATCAGGCACAGCTTGTTTCGGTTTGACAGTTTGATGGTGTGCTGACCATTGGAGCTCTTGTGGCCCTCTCTTTATACTCTCTATACTAATATGTGTGTGTTTCTGTGTGTGTGTGTGTGTGTGTGTGTGTGTGTGTGTGTGTGTGTGTGTGTGTGTGTGTGTGTGTGTGTGTGTGTGTGTGTGTGTGTGTGTGTGTGTTTGTGTTTGTGTTTGTGTGCTTGATTCACTCCAGTCTGGGCGGAAGGTTAAGGGTCAGGTTTTGGTGTTGATGTGTACGAAAATGAAAATGAAGATGACCAGACCAGAAAGTCTCTAGGATAGTCTAGGATTAGAACAAGATGAAGGTCAGATATTGAACACTATGTCGACTAGGAGGAAGTTAAAGGTCAGGCAGTTGGTAGGTGTAGAGCAAAAGGAAGATGGCGTTCAGATGGTAGAGCATAGGTGAACAAAGATGACCACGAGCAGGTTGAGCAGCGTCTCAGTGGAGGTCAGATGTCAGATGGTGGTGTAGATGTAGATGACCATGAGCAGGTTCAGAGGTCAGATGGTGGTGTAGATGTAGACGAAGATGACCACGAGCAGGTTGAGCACAGTGCCGATGATGCCCAGTATGGCCAGGATCCTCTCCTCGCGGTCGTCACCGGGGTCCTCTGTGCCATACGCGCTGCAGGTGTGACCACCATGGGGGACCATCTTTAGGATCACTGTTCCCCACGCCCACAGGGTGCTACGCCTGCAGGCAGAGGAGGAGGAGGAGAGGAGGAGGAGGAGGAGGAGGAGAGGAGGAGGAGAGGAGGAGAGAAGGAGGAGAGGATGAGGAGGAGAGGATGAGGAGGAGGAGAGAGGGGTGGGAGGAGGAGAGGATGAGGAGGAGGAGAGAAGGAGAGAAGGAGGAGAGGGAGGAAAGAAGGAGGATAGGAGGAGAGGATGAGGAGAGGAGGAGAGGATAAGTAGGAGGAGGAGGAGACGAGGAGAGAATGAGGAGAGGGAGGAGAGAAGGAGGAGAGGAGGAGAGAGAAGAGGAGGAGAGAAGGAGGAGAGGGAGGAGAGAGGGAGGAGAGAAGGAGGAGAGGATGAGGAGAGGAGGAGAGGATGAGGAGGAGGAGAGAGGGGTGGAAGGAGGAGGAGGGGAGAGAAGAGGAGGAGAGAAGGAGGAGATGGAGGAGAGAAGGAGGAGAGAAGGAGGAGAGGAGGAGGAGAGGATGAGAGGATGAGAGGGAAGGGGGAGAGGAAGAAGACAGAGGAGGATAAGAGGAGGGGGATAGGGGAGGAGAGAAAGAGAAAGGGGGAGAGGAGGAAGAGAGAGGAGGAGAGGGGGAGTAGAGGAAGAGAGAGGGAGGAGAGAGGGAGGGAAGGAAGAGAGAGAGGAAGGAGAGGAGGAGGAGAGGGAGGTGAAGAAGAGAGAGGGAGGAGAGAGGGAGGAGAGAGAGAGAGGGGAGGAGAGAAAGAGAAAGGATGGAGAGGAGGAAGAGAGAGGAGGAGAGGGGGAGGAGAGGAAGAGAGAGGATGGAGAGGAAGAGAGAGGTAGGAGAGGAAGAGAGAGGGAGGAGAGAGGGAGGGAAGGAAGAGAGAGAGGAAAGAGATGAGTGGAGAGGGAGAAGAGGAGGAGAACAGGAGGAGAGGAAGAGAGAGTGAGGAGAGGAAGAGAGAGTGAGGAGAGGAAGAGAGAGTGAGGAGAGGAAGAGAGAGTGAGGAGAGGAAGAGAGAGTGAGGAGAAAAGGAGGAGAGGAGAAGAGAGGGAAGATAGGGGGAGTAGAGGAAGAGAGACAGGGAGGAGCGGTTGGAAGAGAGAGGTGGGGATATAAAGGGAAAAGGTGAGATAAAGTGAAGGAAGGAGATTAGAAAGGAGAGAGGGGGGAGAGGTGGAAGAGATAAAGGTTTAACATCCCCTGTATTTAACCAGTTGCTCACACTTTCACAGAATAAACAAATACACCATTTCACTTCTGGGCCCTGTTCGGCGTACGACTGAAGCTAAGATAATTAATTTAGCTCGCAACTGGAGATTAACTAGCTCGCTAAATGAGAACAGGCCAAACCGGTCTGGCGACGGGCGCTAATTTATTTTAACCTCAAGTTAATTTATCTCGTCAGCTAAATTGCGCGTGCACGTCTTGCTTCAAAAGGCAAGAAAGGTCGATCCCCAAAACCATGATTTTTTTGAAAGGTATAATGGTCTAAACTCAAAGAAAAAGACTATTTTTTTTCTCCGATAACGCAGGATATGATCATGAACGCGTTATGAAGAATTCAAGACCATAATCATGTCAAAATTCAACACTCCCGTGGCTACCACAGCAATAAAAGAAACTGTCTATAAGAGGTATAATACGTGGAGGAGAGAAGGAGGAGAGGATGAGGAGGAGAGGATGAGGAGGAGGAGAGAGGGGTGGGAGGAGGAGAGGATGAGGAGGAGGAGAGAAGGAGAGAAGGAGGAGAGGGAGGAAAGAAGGAGGATAGGAGGAGAGGATGAGGAGAGGAGGAGAGGATAAGTAGGAGGAGGAGGAGACGAGGAGAGAATGAGGAGAGGGAGGAGAGAAGGAGGAGAGGAGGAGAGAGAAGAGGAGGAGAGAAGGAGGAGAGGGAGGAGAGAGGGAGGAGAGAAGGAGGAGAGGATGAGGAGAGGAGGAGAGGATGAGGAGGAGGAGAGAGGGGTGGAAGGAGGAGGAGGGGAGAGAAGAGGAGGAGAGAAGGAGGAGATGGAGGAGAGAAGGAGGAGAGAAGGAGGAGAGGAGGAGGAGAGGATGAGAGGATGAGAGGGAAGGGGGAGAGGAAGAAGACAGAGGAGGATAAGAGGAGGGGGATAGGGGAGGAGAGAAAGAGAAAGGGGGAGAGGAGGAAGAGAGAGGAGGAGAGGGGGAGTAGAGGAAGAGAGAGGGAGGAGAGAGGGAGGGAAGGAAGAGAGA
>NC_137928.1:7310236-7322736 GCF_963457725.1 Sprattus sprattus
GAGATATGCGAGAGTGTGTGTGAGTGTGTCAGTATGTGAGAGTGTGTGTGAGTGTGTGTGAGTGTGTGTCAGTATGCGAGAGTGTGTGTCAGTATGTGAGAGTGTGTGCGAGTGTGTGTTAGTATGTGAGAGTGTGTGTCAGTGTGTGAGTGTGCATTAGTATGTGAGAGTGTGTGTCAGTATGTGAGAGTGTGTGTGAGTGTGTGTTAGTATGTGAGAGTGTGTGTCAGTATGTGTGAGTGTGCGTTAGTATGTGAGAGTGTGTGTCAGTATGGAGAGTGTGTGTGAGTGTGTGTTAGTATATGAGAGTGTGTGTCAGTATGTGTGAGTGTGTGTGAGTGTGTGTCAGTATGTGAGAGTGTGTGTGAGTGTGCGTGAGTGTGTGTTTGTTCTTCCTGGAAGCCTGTCGTCAGTTTGGGAACAAGTCCACTTGTGACCTAGGCAAGGTCCAGTGTGGATGACATCAGCACTATAAATCTTCCGCTCTCCCACTTAATGGACATCTACATCAAGCCTGCTAATTAAGGGAGTTAATGAGTCTCTTGCTGTCTGTCTGTCTGTACCTCTCTGTGTATGTATGTCTGTCTGTCTGTACCTCTCTGTGTCTGTCTGTCTGTCTGTCTGTCTGTTCCTCTCTGTGTCTGTATGTGTGTCTGTCTGTCTCTCTTCCATCTCCTACAAGTGCAGATCAGACTGCCGTCATTAGCCCACAGCTGCAGAGAAGTCCACCAAAGAATTTTCCGCTGTGGTTTTGTTGAATGTGTGAGACTAGTATGAGAGGGAATGTGTGAGACCAGTATAAAAGGGGATGAGCTGAACAACCTCTCAAGGTTTTCCTCTTACAAATAAGTAATCTCCATTTCCATTAAGTCTTGAGGTGCCATGTTAATAATGGCTCAGTAAGAGTTAAGTGCAATGTACTTTGCACTTATATAACAATTACAACTGGCTGTATTACATATCTGTCCTTTTGTGAGTGATCTTTAGAAAGCTAAGTGATCACTAGAATCCAGTTGGTCTCTGGTTAATCCGTCATCTGACTGAACCAAATCCCATTCTGGGTAGCTGGAATCTTACCCTGTGTGTCAGAATCAGAATCAGAATACTCAACATTTTCAAAAGCTCTAGAACCCCCCCTCCTTTGTCCTCCTTTGAGGAGAGGCAGCTCAGTAGAGTGCAGTGAGGTAGTATCCTTGAAACACTCCACAAACCATACCCACATGAAAAGCACACAGAGTGTTATTCAGGACATATCTTTCCCAGTAACACCACCATTCAAAGCACTCAACATCACACGTGCTTCACAGCAATGCTAAGACTGCATTTCAGGCCATCTGCATCATCAGAGCTTATCTTTACATTCACATGTATTCATTTAGCAGACGAATATATCCAAAGTATCCTACACTTTGTAGTACAGATATACAGTGCCACTTGAAAGTATGTGAGCCCCTTGAGCAGTTAAGAGTTTTCAGTTGTTTTACCATGATTTTTAAATTTTTTCATCAGTCGCTGAATACCTGACCTTTACCTTAATATATGGATTTGGAATGCTGACCTTTACGTTAATATATGGATGCGGTGTGCTGACCTTTACGTTAATATATGAATTTGGTGTGCTGGTCTTTACCTTTCTATATAGTTTTGGTATGAAATATGTTCACCTGTGAATGTAATGTATGTGTATTGTATGTGTAATGTATGTGTGTGTAATGTGTGTGTTGTGTAATGTGTGTGTTGTGTAATGTATGTGTAATGTATGTGTTGTGTAATGTGTGTGTTGTGTTATGTATGTGTAATGTATGTGTTGTGTAATGTATGTGTTGTGTTATGTATGTGTAATGTATGTGTTGTGTAATGTATGTGTTGTGTTATGTATGTGTTGTGTTATGTATGTGTAATGTATGTGTTGTGTAATGTGTGTGTTGTGTTATGTATGTGTAATGTATGTGTTGTGTTATGTATGTGTAATGTATATGTAAAGCCACTGTGTTTTGTCGATGCTCCTCCACTGCCCCATGATGTCCCATGTTGTTCCCAAATGAGCTGTAAGAGACTGTGCCCGGACAGGTGTGGTTGCTGTGCTACATTCACATTCTAGTCTGTGTGGTTGTGTGTGTGATTGGTCCCCTCTTTATGTTACGGGTCCCTAGGTGTGCAACGCTGAACGTTTAGATAAATTCACAAGTGCACGCTCCACATTCACCTAACAAGAAGCGAGCAAAAAAGCATGTTTGGCGCGGTCTCTGACTAGGGTCCTGAAATGCTTCGCAGGGACGTGCAGGAGTCAACTGCGCTGGCAGGAATCCAAGCGCACACCCCCTTTCTGCTTCTAGCCCGGGAGAAACGGGAGGTGGTTGGTTGAGAGCAAAGGCCGAAGCAAATGCCACGGTTTGAACAGGTAGGCTGGGAATAAGTTACCTGACCTGAGTTCGACACTACCGAAGCGTGACAAATATAATCCGGTTCCTCCCGAACTTCCGTTTAGAACGCTATGTAGTACACGTATTGACTGCATACATTCACCTTATGGCGTCATGCACAAAGGGCTAGGTTTGGCATTAGTAGCCTAACTTGTAATAGTATGCATACACATGAGAGGTCAAGACTGCACCTTGACTAATTGTTGGTGTTAGTACATCATACCTAAGCACAGTCTGTGTAAAAGGATCAACTGGCCTTCAAAGGCAGAAGCTATATGTTCCCTTATGTTTACCACCAGTTGATTCTTATTACATGTTCCCTCTATTGACAGTATTATTGACAATGTATTGACTATTTAAGGTTCAGTCTGTGATTCCGGTGAAAATGTGTTGATATTTGAGCTCTCAATAGCTAATCAAATTACACCCCTACCCAGGGGCGTAGCCAGGACATTATTTCTAGGGGGGCCAGCTCTGGCCAGTCTTTTATTTGGGGTGGCACTTGATTGTCAAAAAACAACTATTTTTCAACTCACACTCGTGCTGCGAATATGGGGCTTGTAGCGTTAAGTGACAAATGACAATATAAGACGACTTGAAAAAAATACTAATGCATTTATTATATCTTTATACCGTTTTCTGTTCAGGAGGGTTTTTTTTTTTTTTTTTTTAGGTTTTTTTTTGGGGGGGGGGGGGGGGGGGGGGGGCGGCAGGGTGGCCATTCTCTGACCAATGGTGGCCGTGGCCCCCCCTGGCAACCACGTGGCTACGCCCCTGCCCCTACCTTCCATGCTCTTGAAGCAACGTGTTGATCGAGTTTGGCTTAATCTGAGGCATTATGTTTCCGAGTTAGAGGGCCAGGACTGTGTTCAAACACATGAGGATCACAGAGTGTACACACAGCATGTACAGATAGAGGATCGTGAAATTGACAAACTTGACCAAAAGTGTGCTACAGCAGACTCACAGGTTTTAAATGGCCAAAGGGAAACTGCAGTGTTTGCTATACTTCAATAGCGATCAGTTTTCACACTGGGTATGTAAACAGCGATACCTGGTTGTGGAGCACTTGTTCCAATTTCATTTTCATGACAACTAAATTAAACATGTCTGCTTGAGATTCTTGGCATGTCTTTGTATATTGTCGTCTCCATATTTCATGTCCCCACGCCCACGTTGTCTCTGGGCATGAAATAGTCATGAGGTCTGCATGTAGCATCATGTACATTACTGATATGAAGCCTGTGCTTGGCTCTCCCCCCCTGATCCTCACGCTGGCTCATGCTCTGTGTGGATGCGCACAGAACAGCCAACACTGGCCCTGATCTGGCCCTGATACAGCACTGATCTGGCCCTGATCTGGCCCTGATACAGCACTGATCTGGCCCTGATACAGCACTGATCTGGCCCAGATCTGGCCTTGATATAAGGCAGATCTGGCTCTGATCTGGCCCTGATCTGGCCCTGAAACAGCACTGATCTGGCCCTGATCTGGCCCTGAAACAGCACTGATCTGGCCCTGATCTGGCCATGATACAGCCCTGATACAGCACTCATCTGGCCCTGATATGACTCTGATCTGGCCCAGATCTGGCCCTGATATGACGCTGATCTGGCTCTGATACAGCACTGATCCAGCCCCGATACAGTACTGATCTGGCACTGATCTGACTCTGATCTGGCACTGATATGGCCCTGAACTGGCCCTGATAGTACTCTGATATGCCGCAAACAAGCAGCAGCAGCCACACCTGTCCGGGCACAGTATCTTAGAGCTCATTTGGGAACAATATGGGACATCATGGGGCAACATGGGTCAACATGGGGCAACATGGGGCAAAATGAGGCAAAATGAGGCAACATGGGGCATCATAGGGCATAATGGGACATCATGGGGCAGTGGAGGAGCATCGACAAAACACGGTGGCTTTACATATACATTACACATACATAACACAACACATACATTACACATACATAACACAACACATACATTACACATACATAACACAACACATACATTACACAACACACACATTACACACACATACATTACACATACAATACACATACATTACATTCATAGGTGAACATATTTCATACCAAAACTTTATAGAAGGGTAAAGACCAGCACACCGCATCCATATATTAACGTAAAGGTCAGCACTCCAAATCCATATATTAAGGTAAAGGTCAGGTATTCAGCGACTTCAAGACAGCCTGCAGTGGTTATGATTCAAACCTGGGTCAACCTTTTACTAACCACTGCACCAGCACGCTTCAAATAGTAGAATATGCACTTCAGATTCCCCCATCTTTGTTACATATGCTTGTAAACATTGAGAATACCATTTTACCCTTGTTCCTAAAATGGAATAAAAGCAGCTCCAGCGGTTTGAGCGGGAGATCCTGCTTTCTTTGGTCCCACACTGCTCATTCAGTCTGAGATGCTTCTAAATATAGACCAGCGTGGCTCCTTACTACACAATATAACACAGGAATGCACCGCGGGGGTTCTCTCATGGGACGACCGGGCTAAAAGACAAGGCTGTTTTTCTGGGCTGCAAAGAGGCTCCTCTACGTGTTCTAGTCATAAAACTCCAGGGATTCCACCCAGAGCTAGCCCCGGTCTAATTCCTCATTCTGTGAGTGGGCTTGTCCTCTGCGCTCCTCATGTTGCTAAGGTACACAGCAGACCTGCTCTACGCTCCTCATGTTGCTGAGGTACACAGCTCTACGCTCCTCATGTTGCTGAGGTACACAGCTCTACGCTCCTCTTGTTGCTAAGGTACACAGCAGACCTGCTCTACGCTCCTCATGTTGCTGAGGTACACATCAGACCTGCTCTACGCTCCTCATGTTGCTGAGGTACACAGCATCCCTGCTCTACGCTCCTCTTGTTGCTAAGGTACACAGCTCTACGCTCCTCTTGTTGCTAAGGTACACAGCATCCCTGCTCTTTGCTCCTCTTGTTGCTAAGGTACACAGCAGACCTGCTCTACGCTCCTCATGTTGCTAAGGTACACAGCTCTACGCTCCTCATGTTGCTGAGGTACACAGCAGACCTGCTCTACGCTCCTCATGTTGCTAAGGTACACAGCATCCCTGCTCTACGCTCCTCTTGTTGCTAAGGTACACAGCTCTACGCTCCTCTTGTTGCTAAGGTACACAGCATCCCTGCTCTTTGCTCCTCTTGTTGCTAAGGTACACAGCTCTACGCTCCTCATGTTGCTAAGGTACACAGCTCTACGCTCCTCATGTTGCTGGGGTACACAGCTCTATGCTCCTCATGTTGCTATGGTACACAGCTCTACGCTCCTCATGTTGCTAAGGTACACAGCTCTACGCTCCTCATGTTGCTAAGGTACACAGCTCTACGCTCCTCATGTTGCTGGGGTACACAGCAGTCCTCATGTTGCTGAGGTACACAGCAGACCTGCTTCACGCTCCTCATGTTGCTAAGGTACACAGCAGTCCTCATGTTGCTAAGGTACACAGCAGTCCTCATGTTGCTGAGGTACACAGCATCCCTGCTCCACACTCCTCATGTTGCTAGGGTACACAGCAGACCTCATGTTGCTGGGGTACACAGCAGTCCTGCTCCACGCTCCATGTGGCAACCTTATGTCACTCAGGAACAGTGTTGGGGGACAGTTCACCTCTGGGTCTCCCAAATGGAACTTGTTAGGTTGGAATTTTCCTCTGCTAAAGTAATCAACTAATCCTTCATTATCATAGGCATACTCATTATTGACATTATTGTCATTGACAATACCGGCTTACTTTCACCACTGAGTTATGCTAGGCTTCGGAGGGGGTCTCTATGTAGAACCGCCACTGACAAGACCCAAGACCCAAGGCATTCATCACAGCTCAAGCATTACATTGCATTACATTCAGTCATTTAGCAGAGGCTTTTATCCAAAGCGGCGTGCAAAGGAGAGAACAATCAAGCTACGAGCAATAGAGACCTAGTGTAACAAGAAATACTACTTTACATAATAAATCAAAAAGTGCCGGAATGTAACTACTGTAAGTGCGAGATAAATACTAGTTAGAGGAGATAGCATTAGAGGAAGGAAGAGAAAGGGAGAGGAAAGCAGCGACAGACGGAGGAGAGAGTGTGTGAAGGAGGAGTGAGTGTGTGAAGGAGGAGTGTGTGTGTGTGTGTGTGTGTGTGTGTGTGTGTGTGTGTGTGTGTGTGTTGTGTGTGTGTGTGTGTGTGTGTGTGTGTGTGTGTGTGAGTTAGAGAGAGAGAGAGAAGCGTGAAGGAAGAGAGAGTGTGTGTGAGAGAGAGAGCGTGTGTGAAGGAGGAGAGAGTGTGTGTGAATAGAGAGTGTGTGAAGTGGCTTTCCAAAACCAAGACATCGTGTTTATAATTGTCCTGATCACAGCACAAGAACCCTAACACATCCTCTCAGTTAACCTTATCACAGCACAAATCTGACATCCTCAACGTTGATCTGATATACTGAGAGATATGGCTGATGTACATAACCCCCCCCCCCCCTCTCTCCCCCTCATCTCATTCTAGGCTGTCATCACTTCACTCTAAAGTGATGTAATTGTGAGATTGCTGATCAGTTATTTAGAGTCTTATAATAATTTAATGATTGGTTAGATGAAGCAGCTGAAGGATGCTATGCTATGCAGCTGAAGGATGGTGTTTGTCAGGTTGGTGATGTGTGTCATAATGTTCATCTGTGAGACTCGCTGGTGAAGTGCTGAGTCACTCTGCTCGTCCTTGTACACAACAAGCAACAAGAGGAGGGTTAAATGCCAAACGCAGAGCAGCTTTTCCTGAAACTACGCGCACAGTGAAGCAGAAAAGTCAAGGCATCTTCTCTTGGGTCAGAGGGTTCCTCTGTCAGTTTTATAATGTGCTGTCTGTCTTATACTTGAAAATCATCCAAAAAAACACCATTCACTTTTACAGGCTACAACTCTCAGCTGTTTTTGCATAGTCCATGTTAATGCCTAGAAACGTATTCATCACACTCGGTGAGTGGGAAAGCAGCAGGCCAATAAAGGTTCCTGTTCTCATCACCATGACAACTCCTCCATCCCACAGGAATCATTACATCTTGATCACTTATAAGGCTCTAAATGGAATAGCACCTTCATACATCTCTGAACTTTTAAAACCCTATCAAACACAAAGGAACCTTAGATCAGCAAATGCCAATATGTTAGCTGTACCCAAAGTGCTCCACAAGAAATCATTACATCTCCTCCATCCCAGAGGAATCATTACATGTTTTCATCCCAGAGGAATCATTACATCTCCTCCATCCCAGAGGAATCATTACATGTTTCCATCCCAGAGGAATCATTACATCTCCTCCATCCCAGAGGAATCATTACATCTCCTCCATCCCAGAGGAATCATTATATCTCCTCCATCCCAGAGGAATCATTACATGTTTTCATCCCAGAGGAATCATTTCATCTCCTCCATCCCACAGGAATCATTACATCTCCTCCATCCCAGAGGAATCATTACATCTCCTCCATCCCAGAGGAATCATTACATGTTTTCATCCCAGAGGAATCATTTCATCTCCTCCATCCCACAGGAATCATTTCATCTCCTCCATCCCAGAGGAATCATTACATCTCCTCCATCCCAGAGGAATCATTACATGTTTTCATCCCAGAGGAATCATTTCATCTCCTCCATCCCAGAGGAATCATTACATCTCCTCCATCCCACAGGAATCATTACATCTCCTCCATCCCAGAGGAATCATTACATCTCCTCCATCCCAGAGGAATCATTACATCTCCTCCATCCCAGAGGAATCATTACATCTCCTCCATCCCAGAGGAATCATTACATCTCCTCCATCCCAGAGGAATCATTACATCTCCTCCATCCCAGAGGAATCATTACATCTCCTCCATCCTAGAGGAATCATTACATGTTTTCATCCCAGAGGAATCATTTCATCTCCTCCATCCCAGAGGAATCATTAGCGCTGTGTTTGTTTGTTTTTGAAGGGAACTATGTCAGCAGTAGCCCGTAGGCATGGTCCAGTGACTAGTCTAAAGGAGACCAAGAGTGGGTGGGTGTTCTCTACCTGTCCGCAGAAATAAAGTTATTTGCTTTGGGCAAGAAAATGTGTGTGTGGGCGTGTGTGTGTGTGTGTGCACATGTGTGTGCACGTGTGCATGTGCATGTGCATGCGTGTGCGTTTGGGTGTGCATGTGCATGTGCGTGTGCGTGTGTGCGAGTGAAAGACAGACTCTGACAGTAGTGAGCCACAGAGATGCTGCGTGTGTATAGAGAGCTCACTCTTAACACCGCAGTGTGTGTGTGTATGTGTGTGTGTGTGTGTGTGTGTGTGTGTGTGTGTGTGTAAGTGTATAGAGAGCTCACTCCTGTCACCGCAGGCCTCCATGCCTCTCTTTATGGGCTTGGTTCAAGCCCTGCAAAAGAGGTCGCCGCGGGCAACAGAAAAGTGTCATCTCTGCTCGTGCTCCTTGGCGTTGAAGCGGCGTGTCCGGGTCGGGTTAATGAGAGAGGGATCGGGTGTATCGAGAGCTGGCCCTGCCTAGCTGTCCGTCTTGCATAGCCCATTGTGTTTTAAATCCACTTTTCATTATCTTCAACTGTGACCTTCCTCCTCCCCCTACCCCCCCTCCTCCTCCTCCTCCTCCTCCTTCTCCTTCTCCTTCTCCTTCTCCTTCTCCTTCTCCTCTCTGGATTTTAGTCTGTTTCTCTGTCTGCTTCCGTCTGTCTCTGTCTACGCACACTTTAATTCACACACATGCACGGACACACACAAACACACACACACACACACATACACACACACACACACACACACACACACACACACACACACACACACACGCAGTCCTCTCTTATCTGTCTTTCCAAGATCTTTGTCTTGTTGTCAATCAACTGTATTCCTTCTTCTCAGCATATCTCTCACTTTCTGTCTTTTCAGAGGAGCTTCAACTCCCTGAGATCCCCCTCTCCTTTCTTCCCATTTTCTTTCTTCATCCCTTCCTTCTATCCTTCCTTCCATTTTATCCATCCATCATTTCCTTCTTTCTCGATTTCTCACTATTAGAGATGTGGCCATTAATCCACAAGTCGGGAACATCACCCTTGTCAAGACTGTTGACGTGACGGATTGGGACACAACTTCACAACTCTGGAACACAACTCCACAGCTCTGGAACACAACTCCACAACTCCACAACACAATTATATAACTCCACAGCTCTGGAACACAACTCCACAACTCCACAACACAATTACACAACTCCAGAACACAACTTCACAACTCTGGAACACAACTCCACAGCTCTGGAACACAACTCCACAGCTCCAGAGCACAACTACATAACTCCACAGCTCTGGAACACAACTCCACAGCTCTGGAACACAACTCCACAACTCCAAAACACAACTCCAGAACACAATTAGTAAGCTGAAAATGAAATTGTTTTCTTTTTCTTTTTTAAATTTCTGTTCTTATATTTTATAATTTCATAATGTCAATTTTGAAAAAACAAATCCCAACAGGACGACCAGGCCTTGTATCGTCATGAAGGGATTTATATATCAAGAATGACTGGTGGATTACACATTATCCTACTAATTATGTGTTTAGTTACACAAACGATAAAACAAATTTCCAAATAGTTGATGACAATTCATTGTTTTGGCATTTCATGAAAAGGTTTCACTGAAGAAAAAAGTCCTTTGCGTTTATGGAACTTTAAAGTTGCAGGTGTTGCATAGCAACATGTTGCCTGCTGATTTCAAATAACAATGAATTCCTTGTACGCTAGGTGACCGAGCTACTTGCATAATGATATGAAAGATGTCAATCAGAAGCACCAAACCTGTGGTCAATGGCAGCGGTCATTTTCAGCAGCCATAATCAAGAAAAGTCGGAACTCCGAACGTTGGGATGGCCCAATCAATTCAATCAATCAATTCAATGGAACCTTCTGCAGTGTTCCGAAGAACCATGTAATGATGACTATTTACAAATCTAAATGGCCTGGACCCTGTGTTCTCCATTAAAGCTAACTTGAATGTATCGACCCTAACCACCACAAGTAGGGTGGGGGGGTGTAGAACAGAGAAGAGACATCTCAGCACCCTTGAGATCAAGAGACACAGGGTAGTGGACACATATGAGCTGCGCTAATGTGTTTCCAATGAAAACTACATGCGTCATGTTGACAGGAATCCCATCCCACAGAGAGTGCTCCGTCAGTGACTGAATGACACTGGACTATTCCTTTACCCTCCACCCATTCACTAACACCAACAAACACTAACATCAAGATGAAAAGGAAACAGCCAAGGCAAGAAAGAGATTGCATTCATTGGAGTGTTATTGGGCTATTTAAAACTATGCCATTTCAATCTGAGAAATATGCATCCTCTGTGAAGATTTCTAAATTACACACACACACACACACACACTGAGAGAGAGACATTGCTATCGAACACAAGCTGAAAGTACTAACTTAGTTATGCAGACATACAGTACAAACATGTCTTATTACTGTTGCTGCTGAAGTCTTGTTTTATACACATGCAACTGAGATCTCAATAACACTGGCTGAAGGGAAAGAGTAATGTTCTAAAACTGAAGAAAGGTAGTAATGTTCTAAGACTGAAGAGAGCGAGCAATGTTCTAAGGATGAAGAGAGGGAGTTGTCATCTAAAACTAAATACTCTGAGACTGAAGAGGAGAAGACATGCTCTGAGACTGAAGAGGAGAAGACATGCTCTGAGAATGAAGAGGAGAAGACATGCTCTGAGACTGAAGAGGAGAAGAAATGCTCGAGACTGAAGAGGAGAAGACATGCTCTGAGAATGAAGAGGAGAAGACATGCTCTGAGAATGAAGAGGAGAAGACATGCTCTGAGAATGAAGAGGAGAAGACATGCTCTGAGGATGAAGAGGAGAAGACATGCTCTGAGACTGAAGAGGAGAAGAAATGCTCTGAGAACGAAGAGGAGTAGACTCTGAAACTGTACTCACCACACATTGTACGGAGGGGTGGCCGCTGGTTCCCTGTTCCTGTCTCTCTTACTCCAGTAGCGTTTCCATAGCTCCCGTGCCCGGGCCAGCCCCCACCCTGCCCCCTCCCTGAAGCCCCAGCGCCGCCCGCCCGTCTTGGCCAGCTCTCTCTCCCTCGTCTGGGGGCTGGACTGGGGGGGAGGGGGGGTCCCTCTGCACGAGCGCCCTCTGCTCCCCAAAACTGACCCTCCGAAACTGATCCTGGAAGGAGATCGTCAACTGGCTTCAGCTACACAAACACTGGTCTTATTTTCTGTGTTACAGGCGATTCCCCAACCTCGCTTTCCTCTCAGATACAAACTCACACACACACACACACAACTCCAAGGCTGATCCTAAATCCTGATCCTGAATCTCAGAGGGTTCACTGATCTCTTCACTCAGCTCCTTTAAACACTGATCTTATCTCTGTGTTTTACATCTATGGTGGTTAGTCCATCATGTAGGAGGGGGGGGGGGGGGGGGCAGAGAACCCAGGGAGGGCCTAGATCTGCTGGAGATGAGGCTTCTCTCAGGGCAGGAGATACTGCAGATCCCTGATGCTGGTGGACTGGCCGTGTGGTGGGCTGGTGGATATGCCGTGGAGCTGTTCCTCAGGTCTTGTATGTTAGGTTCTGCTCCGGGAAGCTGCTGTTCCTCAGGTCTTGAATGTTGGCCGCTGCTCGGTGGAGCTGTTCCTCAGGTATTGAATGTTCAGCTCTGCTCCGTGGGGATGTCGGAACGGTCCCAGCACTCCCTACATGCCCCGCCACTCATCAATATTTCAAGGCCTCTCCACTCTGTCAGCTGGAGTTTGAGTCCCACTGGCTTCGCCGGGAACGTGCCATTGTGCCTGCCTCGCTAAATTAGTCTCTGTCTATTTCTCTCTGTCTCTCTATCTCTGTCTCTCTCTCTCTCTCTCTCTGTCACTCTTTATCTGTGTGTGTCTCTCTCTGTCTCTCTTTCTCTCCAGTGGGCTCTCGATAGCCGGCAGAACCAGAAGAAAGGGAGGGTTATGGATCCCAGATCTTCTGGATTAGCTG
>NC_137928.1:7327736-7340236 GCF_963457725.1 Sprattus sprattus
GACACACACACACACACACACACCTCGTCAACGCTGTCTCCACGTGGGGATGCTGCTGTAGTCTCTCCACCTGATCTACTTGCAGAAACCCTCTGTCTACACCTACCCATCCCCACCACACTGTCATGCATTAATTCTACCCAGCTTATGATACACGTACATGCTCCTAGCCCTAGCTGCTAGCATATACACTAGTAATGTAAATAATCGCCACCGTCGTCATAGTCTTCTGATTCGTCGCTCTACTTCCCCTTCCTATTACGAGCATACTGCACACACACTAAGCTGTTCTACAATATTTAAATTGCTCTCTCCCCATCTTATCCACGTTCAATTTGGTATGTATCATGTATGTAACCATGTTATGCTTGTATCGAGTACATTTGCTACATTTATCCTGATGCGTGTATGAAATAATCTGCCATGTTCCTGATTCCCTTCCCCTCCCTCCCCCCCCCCCCCCCCCCCCTATTCTATCTCTCCCCCTCTCTACCCAGCCAGGACCAAGCAGATGTGAGCTGATGTTCTTGATAGGTGAAAAATCACCCTAGTTAGTTCAGGACTCCGGAGCTGCATGAAAGTATATTTATAAGACAAACAAACAACAACAATTGCAATCGGGCTCCCCTCCCAGCCGAGGCTGACAGTGAAGCCATGATAAACCCTTCGCACAAGGTTTATATAGACATAAGTTTAGCTTTCAGCAGGGGTAACCACGTGGTAGATTTCTCACGTCCAAGGCTCCCTGTCTTGCAAGGATGGCAGTTTTCGCACAAGGTCGGAAGAAGCACAGTTCCTTTCTTATCTGCTCTGGTCTAAACATGCTCTTGTTCATATGCAGACTTAGTGGCACAGAGAGAAAAGCCATGCTCCTGCTTTCATAAGCACATGATTCACACAAGGAATATATTAATACAAGGCACTTGATTATTATATTCTTAAATCATTAACAGTGTTTGGAAATAATCTCTATCAGTTCTGCTCCAGGTCTCTTCCCGTTGGCAGGAAGTTTTTCCTTGTTCTTGTTGCCTTTGTGCTCCCACCAGGGAGGGTTCAGGCCCTGGGCCCTGTTAAGCACTTTGAGACCAATAGTATTATTTTTGGTGCTATACAATTTAATTGAATTGGATAGCTGGAAATAAAAGTACCAAGCTTGTTGTTTTGTCTTAAATCTAGTTGATTTGGTTTATGTCAGGGGTTAATTACCTTCTCCAGTTGGCCAATAAACTAGAACATGTCAACCAGTAAGATCTAGGTATACGCAATTTTTTTGAGAGGACTGTTGAGGACTGTTGAAGGCAAATGTAAAGATTGGACGTGGGTTGTGAAGATTGCGGATCAGAGCATTTGACCCCAAGCATCTATAACACACCATATGGTTTTGGATGACCTTTGAACACCTTGACTATCTGAGCATTATCACTTGTCATCATATTTGGTGACTTGGCCCCTTACCTGTTATACCTGCTTTGAATGTTGCAAGGGGACAGAGGCAATGTATGTATAGAAATGTACAGATAGACACACACACACACACACACACACACACACACAAGCGCACAAGCACACAAGCACACAAGCACACAAACGCATACACGCACACACCTAAGCACACACACAAGTACACACACATACCAGTGCACAGACACACACAAGCACACATACACACATGCAATCACACACACACACACACACACACTTAGAGAGAGCTAGAAAGAGAGAGAGAGAGAGAGAGACTTCATGCAGACATAAGGGGATTCAAGTTACTTAATTAAGTAATTGAACCCTGCAATCGGAAGCATAATTGCACTGAAATGGGCCGCCTCTCCTTTCAAAGCCACAGATGATATCCATAGACTGGTAGTTAACCTCATAGACATATAGAATTAATCTAGTAATTCTATATATCTATGGTTAACCCCCCATCAGTCTCATCATCCTAACCCACTGCATAAGACTGGTAGATACTAGATACCCCCCCCCCCCCCCCTCTCATCAACTATGTGACCCACTGCATTAGACTGGTTCTTTGCCATATTTTTATATTCATTTCATATGGGCCATGGACATATACAGACAATACATGACTATTTTGTGTGATTTAGTACATGTATGTATGTATATTTTATATAATGATTTTGAGTTACCAGTATGTTGTGCTCTCTCTGTCCTCCACAAAATACAAAATAAGAACATGGC
This sequence comes from Sprattus sprattus, assembly GCF_963457725.1. Taxonomy (NCBI): domain Eukaryota; kingdom Metazoa; phylum Chordata; class Actinopteri; order Clupeiformes; family Clupeidae; genus Sprattus; species Sprattus sprattus. The sequence continues at coordinate 7,329,936 of NC_137928.1, forward strand.
ACCTCTTAATGTGATTTTCTCTTAGATTCTTTCATCAACCATCTGATCATTTAGAGACTCAGGTGACTGGAAGTCCCTATGCAGCACCACGGCGAGGCATGAGACCTGAGATGCCCGAGTCTGAGGTCTGTTCCACTGAGAGAGGAGTGTGGCGCCTACTTAGCTCTCTTAAGCAGAACGAACATTCATTTCAGCAGGAGATTCCTGCTCCTGTGACTTTCACAGCAGACTCAAATGCAGAGCTACTGTTCCTGAACACAGACTTCTACTCACAGCTCCAACCCTGACCTGTTGAAATAAATGACACTTTAAAGGCACCCAGTGCAACTTTCGAGGCTTAAAAATAAACATTACATTTCTAGTCTTTTTTACACGTAGTAAGTTTCAATAACTCCATACCATTACATATCGACATTCAAGGAGCAAAGATGAGACGTCGTTGTGTGGTGAGAACTGATAGAAAATCGATAACAACAACAATCGCCGCCATTTTCTTTATTTTTTGTTACCTACAATAAATAAAGCAAAAATGGAAAAATGGCCTCTCCCCACCGGCGATTGTTGTTGTTTACGATTTTCTATCAGTTCTCACCACACAACGACGTATCATCTTTGCTCCTTGAATGTCGATATGTAATGGTATGGAGTTATTGAAACTTACTACGTGTAAAAAAGACTAGAAATGGAATGTTTATTTTTCATTGAATGTTTACATGAAGTTGCACTGGGTGCCTTTAAGTAGAATGTATAATCCCTATGTTATTATCAAGCCTGTGTGTATTTTCAGTTGTGATTTCTGTGTGGCAATCAGTCAGTTAGAAAACTGTTTATGTTTGAATTAAGAACATTCTATGTCAGTTATTTTGTAACGTCTTATAGGTTGGATGCGCTGTTTGTAGCCTACTTTATTGCTGAGAAGATCTGAAGTAAAAGGGCTATGCTATCGCCTATTTATTCTCAACACAGTGTCGACTGTCATTATTGAAATCAATATGACCTGCCTGCCATGCATGCTCATTTAAACAGTAGGCTTTAGTTCCGTGCTGTAAAATGGACCGGCATGATGGTAATTGACGGATATTGCAGCACAATTCTCTTCTGTTCTAGAAATAGCTTACTCTGCAACACTGCGACCAGCCCCAGTCCCCAAGCTGACCCTCCCATAAAGCAGGTGACCTCTGTGCCGTGTGTTAAGCTTGATAGCGCACAGAGCACCGAGTCAGCTCCTCCAGGGCTACTGTTTCATAGCGCTCCGTAATTCCCCTGGCCCGGCTCTCGCTCCGAGGCTTTGGTCGACCCACGGCCCTGGCTCTCGCTCCGAGGCTTCGGTCGACCCACGGCCCTGGCTCTCGCTCCGAGGCTTCGGTCGACCCACGGCCCTGGCTCTCGCTCCGAGGCTTCGGCCGACCCGCGACCCTGTGTGTCACTCGGCCCTTGCCCCCTGACCTGATTTGGAGCTGAGCCATCAGAGAGGCCCGGAGGACCAGGGGTGCCGTGGGCCCAGCGGAACCGGACTGGCCCCGTTTGTGACGCACCGAGGCTGGAGGACACCAGCTCAGTGCTCCCCTGGCTCTAGGCCTCGGGAGGCAACAACTGGGTGAGGTCACAGAGGTCACAGAGGGTACAGAGGTCACACAGGCGGTAATATCGCTTTCCAGTAGCTTCTCTCATTTCTCAATCCAAAAGTCTCCCTCCTTCTCTCTCAATTAGAGGAACCGTAATGAGTACATCTTTCTCTCTCTCTCTCTCTCTTCCTTCTTCTCTCTCCCTCCTTCTCTCTCAATTAGGGTAACCGTTATGAGTACATCTTTCTCTCTCTCTCTCTCTCGCTCTTTCTCAATTAGAGTAACCGTTATGAGTACATCTTTCTCTCTCTCTCTCTCTCTCTTTCTCAATTACACTGTAAAAAAAAAAATCGTAAAAAAACGGTTTTTTTCCGGCAGCTGGGGTGCCAGAAAAATACCGTAAAATAACAGAAAATTACTGTACCGTAAAAAAACGGTTTTTTTCCGGCAGCTGGGGTGCCAGAAAAATACCGTAAAATAACAGAAAATTACTGTACCGTAAAAATACGGTTATTTCCCGTAATTAAAATACAGTTTTTAGTTGTAATTTTACCAAGATTTTCCCTTATTTTCAGGTTTTTTAACATTAAATAACAACATTTTCACATTTTAAAACAATTAAATGACCTAGAAAAACGGTAAATAAACGTTGTATTACGAACATTATTCGTAATACAACATTTATTTTCCATTTTTCTAGGTCATTTAATTGTTTTAAAATGTGAAAATGTTGTAATTTAATGTTATTTTACGGTATTTTTTCTGGCGCCCCAGCTGCCAGAAAATTACCGTTTATTATAATTTTTAGTGTATAGTCACTTACCTGATCTTTCAGCCTTTGAGAATATGCCTCTCTCTATCACTTGTTCACACACTAAATCCATTTATTGGTCTCATAATTACAGAAATGTGCTGTTAAATTAAATTACCCATGAAGATGGTAGATTAACATTGTTATACGGGTAATAATGCTTACATTTACAGAAATGTGCTGTTATTAGTTGGTTTTAATGGCATTATTTGTTTAAAAATCCTGTATATAATTTTTTATGAGATGTAATATAATAGTATACAACAATAATTTGATTAATCTTTAAAAACTAGTTAAAAAAAATGAATATTTAAAGCACTTTCAACTTAAAAAAAACTATACTCACCTAATAACACAATAATTATTTTAATTTTAAATGGTTTAAACCAGTTTTTGGCCAGTCGGAAAAGGGGCTTAAATTAATTGTGTTTGAACAAGACTAAGCTGAGAACAACTACAATTTCCCATTCTCTGTATTTTTATTCTGTATATATATAAAAAAAAAACTAACAGGTAACCATACAGCAACTGGTTCTGAAACAAACAAAAACAAATTCAACTGAATTGGAAATGAAAGAAAAAAAGTAAAAAAAAAAAACTAAACAAAAATCCACAGACTCTTGATATCTTCTAATATAATTTCCAACTCGACTGCAAATGTAAATGTTTTTTTTTTCAATAAGGCCCAATACATCAGCCCTTCATCTCCAAGTGGCATAGCAATCTTGTCACTTCTTGCGACGATCAGCTACTGCTGGGCAGCTCCGCTTGGGTGTCCAATGCACACAATGCTAGGCTGGTGGCCTCTCGATGAATCAGGATTCTCAAGCAATGATGAAATGCTCGTTCTAGGCTGTAACACAAAACGTTTGAATTACTACATTATTAAACCAGCATGGGGAGGAGACCACAACACAACATCAGGAGGTTCAGTGATGCAACCAATAAGTCATAAGACACAAACATACTTGCACAAAGTCCATGAGGTAGGAAATGGTTGATTTAACACTGCAGCGACTCCATCCAGCCCCTCGTCCTGATGGCATTGGTGGAAGAAGGTGTATGAGCATCTGAAGTGCTTTGAAGCAAAGCATGTCTACATGAAAATATTAGAATCCAAATTAGATATCTACCATTACACAAGGTTAAAGTGCATATGACACCTAAAAAAAAAAGGTAAACGGCATATAATTATCAAGACTATACATAAAACATAGTACTTTGAAGTCATGTGTAAACCCGATGATTGAAAAATTAGGTTTGTACACGATTTCAAAGTGTGGTTTTCGCGACGCTCTTCGGCAAGCAGTGCCGGCTTACCTGAAACCTGAAGTCTGTGGCAGAAAATTGCTCAAAATTGCTGAATTCTTCACCCTCCATCGATAGCTGTGTGGTGTGGGAACGAATGAAGTCTACCACCACTGACATCACAGGGTCACCTGGCAGTAGACCTCATTCGTTCCCACGCCACACAACTAGCGATGGAGGTTGAAGAATTCAGCAATTTTGAGCAATTTTCTGCAACAGACTCAAGCAGAGATGAGATTGAGGAAGACTTCGATCCGGATCAGTTTGTAAAGGTGATTGTGAGCATTGAGCCGTATCTGGAAGACGAGCCAGCAGAAGAGCCGAGTTCTGACAGTGATGACATAGAAGTTAGCTAGCCTCGCTGCTAATAAGTATAACGCCCCCCTCATTGAGGCAGATGTACCGTTTGCCTCCAGTCTCTTACAGTACCTTGCGTAAGTATTCACCCCCTTGGATGTTTTACCCTTTTATGGCTTTTATAAATCAGTCATGGTCAATATAAGTTTGCTTTTTGGACAAAAAAATTCACAAAATAGCTCTCTTTAATGTCAAAGTGAAAATATATTTCTACACAGTTATGTAAATTAAATACAAATATGTAATGAAAATAAGTGCTTGCCTAAGCATTCACCCCCTTTATCACCCCCTTTGTATAGACTGACCTATTTCAACAGAGGTCCAGCCAATTGGTGCTAGAAGTCTCACAATTTGTGTAATGGGGGTCAGTGTGCAGTGAATGTGTCTCAAGTGATTGTAGTATAACGACACCTGTGTCTAGAAGGTCCATTCACTGGTCAGTATTCAGTAATCAGTATTACTGGCTATTGTTAAACCATTAAGACCCAAGATCACTCTAAGCAACTCAGAGAAAAGGTTGTTGAAAAGTATAAGTCAGGGGAAGGATACAAAAAAATGTCCAAGGCACTAAACATCCCCTGGAATTCTGTTAAATCCATCATCAAGAAATGGATGGATTGTGGCACATGTGTAAATCTGCCTAGATCAGGCCGTCCTCACAAACTGAGGGGCCGTTCAAGAAGGAGACTAGTAAGATAGGCCACCAATAGACCTATGACTACTCTGAAGAAGTTTCAAGCTTCAGCAGTTGAGATTGGAGAAACTCTGCATACCACCACTGTTGCCTTGGTTCTTCACCAATCTAAGCTTTATGGAAGAGAGCCACTGTTGAAAAAAAGGATCGACTACAGTTCGCCAAAAGGCATGTGGAAGTCTCCATGGTCAAGTGGAAGAAGGTTCTGTGGTTTGATGAGACCAAAGTGGAGCATTTTTTCAACAGTGGCTCTCTTCAATGAAGCTTTGATTGGTGAAGAACCAAGGCAACAGTGTAGGTATGCAGAGTCTCTCCCATACCAGCTGCTGAAGCTTGAAACTTCTTCAGAGTAGTCATAGGTGTCTTGGTGGCCTCTCTTACTAGTTTCCTTCTTGCATGGTCACTCAGTTTGTAAGGACGGCCTGATCTAGGCAGATTTACACATGTGCCATATTCCTTCCATTTCTTCATGATGGATTGAACAGAATTTCAGGGGATGTTAAGTGCCTTGGACATTTTTTTGTATCCTTCCCCTGACCTGTACTTTTCAATAACCTTTTCTCTGAGTTTCTTAGGGTGATCTGTGGTCTTCATGTTGTAACAGTAGCCAGGAATACTGATTACTGAATACTGACCAGTGAATAGACCTTCCAGACACAGGTGTCGTTATACTACAATCACTTGAGACACATTTACTGCACACTGATCCCCATATCACTAATTGTGAGACTTCTAGCACCAATTGGCTGGACCTCTGTTGAATTAGGTCAGTCTATATAAAGGGGGTGATAAAGGGGGTGAATACTTATGCAATCACTTATTTTCATTACATATTTGTATTTAATTTACATGACTGTGTAGAAATATATTTTCACTTTGACATTAAAGAGAGCTATTTTGTGATTTTTTTTGTCCAAAAAGCCAACTTATATTGACCATGACTGATTTATAAAAGCCATAAAAGGGTAAAACATCCAAGGGGGTGAATACTTACGCAAGGTACTGTAGCTCTTTCACAGCTGTTGTTTGTTAGGTCAGCCATTCTAAATACGTGAAATACATTCCCTATTTAATGGAAAGAGAGCAATGCTTCCAGCATTACTTCACAGCAAATTACTTTAGTTGTCATTTCAAGCTTGCTGGAGAAGGCACTCTTGTGCGACACACATTCTGCACCCACTTCTCGCGTACTTCCTCGTCTTTTGGAAATTTGAAAAGGCTAAAAGAATGGGAACTGACGTTCGAGCAATATGCTGCAACACACCGTGAAGGCATATTTACAACTGAGAAAATAGCCGGTGGCTCCCTGAGAAAATGTGTTTTCTGTCAGGAAAAATGGCGACCAAGTGCAACAGAGTACCTCCGTTTAAGTAATTTAAGTTTTTTAACGCAGGGTGGTAGTGAGTCGCTTGGGAAGTCGGTAGCTCAGTGGCGCTGCATTCAAATGATGATTTTAACAAGTCAAATGTGTATATTTTTCCTCAACATATATATATCGATTGTGAAATACCACCTTCGTTCTATTTATTAAAAAAAAATAGTATTGAGGTGTCATATGCACTTTAAGTTATCTTGAACAATTAAACTGGCTTCAGTTATTATCCATTGCATAAAAGTTATAAGTGCATTTCCCCCCTATCTTTCTGAATGCGAACCAACATACCATCACTGTTGTTCCTGGTGGTTGAAGGATTTTCCAGATCCTCAGACAACTCCAACGCAGCAACCTTCATTAGCTTAGGGATGATGTTCATCTGCCATTTGCGAAGGAAAAGATCAGCTTTCCCCTCAAACTGGCTATCGAAGTCAAACTAAGATGTACAAAGATAAATATTCCATCCAATTTATTCATTTGAATTTACAGGCTATATTTACTGAGATATTGGGGGGGGGGGGGGGGGGGGGGTAAGTGTTCCTTTTCATGGGTTGAAGGTAGAGAGTGGACATGAGGCATCAGTCAATAATACCAAAAATACAATGGCCCTTATTTCTGAAACAATAAACATTTGGTACATCAGTAAAATGTGGGGTGGGAAGGTAACACTTACATATCCCTCATTGTGTTCCTGGATTTTGACACTCAATTTAGGAAACGTGGTGACAACATTCTTGTCAAGACGCACCTTGTCATCACTGGATGGGTAACTGAAAATAACAGACAGCATCAACCAAACCATTTCTAAACACACATTGAAGAGTTCAGAAGTCCACCTGACCTTTTTTGTGGTAAATTGGAAAAAACACAGCTGGCATGATTATCGTATAGTAGGCACTGAGAATATTTCCCTTTATATCATACCTAAATTTTTAAGTTTTTGCACCTGAACTCTTCAATTAGAAACATGTATTGCCATCAGTTATACTCACACTTCACATGTATTGACTAAAATATTAATTTTAAGTATGAGATATATAAGAACAACTTCCACTCCACTGTCAATACTTTTGAATCTCACACTTTGACAGTGTCGTCAACTTACAATCCTCATCTCTCCTCAAGATTGCTGACAGCAACCCTCACAAGTAGCACCCTGTTTTTTGTGCATATGGTACCAGATTTCTCATATTCTGTGAGTATGTTTGGAGCTTTTGATTGAATTAGTACTTTGAGTACTCCAATCCACTGTCGTCCAGCCTGTCATGGGAAGGTAGAAAATGTGTCTGTCTTGGCAGGGGAGGAGGCTGGAGAAAAACACAAACCAATACAAAAATGTATGAGCCATTGGTGCAGTTTAAAATCCCTAAACAAACATTTAAAACACATATTTTCAACAGGACTGCACAATTACTTAAAAAATTAGCAACAACTATTCAACCAAAGTTTTCTTATCTTACAGACTTACCGGACATATCAGTTGAATTTCTGCATCCGCTAGCTCAGAACCCGACCAGAAAAAAACAACTGAAATGTATCAAGTTCGTTGATGTCTGTGTTACGATCTGTATCAATAAACTCATTGAAGTCGGCATTATACATGAGAAATCAATCTATATATACACTTCAGAAGGTAGGCCATCTTGAGATTTTCATTCATCAAGTAATTCCTTCGCAGGTGGTAAACTATCTTGCAGATCTCTCTGCCATCTAGGTAGATAGATGCCAGTATTTTTTTTAAAGCTAGCCTCCATTTGCTGATAAAGAGAAGAAAAACAAGGTTTTAGTCATTATTCACTACAGTAAAAAAAACAAAAAAAAAACAGACAGCCACTTCTACCATTGCCATTGTTTTGCTAGCTTATCAAACCATGTAGCAAAATTAGATTGATAGATAGTGCCGTATTTGAGTAATTAAATCTTACCGAACTGTGTTTTATTTGAACCGTTCAAGGCCGGTTACTCTGTTGTAGAATTGAACAGAAAAAGAAAATGTAACAGGTCAGGAACAGACAATACAATGACCAATACTCAAGCTATGCATTCAAGTTCACAGGAGATTGCTCCCGATTCCATTGTGCCTTGTCTGTGGGGGGGAACTCGAACAAACTAAACTTAAAAGGCATTTCACAACCAAACAACACAATAACATGTAATGCTGGTGTGCCGTGAGACTTTTTTCCCCATAGAATACATAGATTGTGCTTCGAGAGAAAAGGGTTTGGGGAAAACTGATTTACACCACTGGCGTTGCCCCTGCTCTATGGTTATAATATAAAATGGAGCAAACTAGCCAACACGATATGCTAAATAGCTAGCCTTAAAGCTATGGCAAAAGAGTATCTATGATATGTGCTTAAAAGAGCCTTCGTCATTAGAAAACGCAATATGTTACTAGCCAGGTTTTTACTTTCTCTCACTCTGCATGTTTTCAATAGCAAATACAAAATGCCAACCAATTTTACAGATTAAATTATCCAGGTTGGCTAGCTAGCTAACTTGAACTGTACATGTTACCTTAGCTAGCTACTATGGCTTACATTACCTAACGACTACAAACTGAAGGTTGTTAGTGCAAGCTAGCTAGTCAAAGTTAGCCAGAGCCTCATATGGTGTTGGCTACACTCACATTACGGCCCCCATTCAGCACACCAACATGACAGCACGACAACCTATACACAATGAGCCTTTCATCGTCAAATACAATGCCAGGGTATTAAGCTTTTTATTTTTGAGAACTCAATTAAAGTACAAAGACATTTACCTTTAGTCTTCTGCTGTCGTGTGTCTTGTCAGTGTTGAAACTCCGTGGTAACCAGTGCAAGAATGTTCTATTTGGGCGCGCGCAGACCCTACATCGGCCTCAATGCGGGAGGCGTATGAGAGCATAGACATAACACATGTATATGTCTATGTATGAGAGCATAATCTGTATGCTAACGGTATACTTTTAGCAGAGAGGCTAGCTAGCTTAAGCTACTATGGTTCTTAATGGGGTTTTGGTCTACGCGAAATCAGCAACCTAAAATAATATTTGAGAGCCTTAGTTAAAACCACCAATACTGTGCACCATCCGTGTTGCACATAAACAACTAACCGAGTCAATGTAGACGTATAAAAAGTCGTGTAGATAGCTTAATTCACATCAAATATTTCCCACTAACAGGCTACACGCCGCCATCTTTGTTCAGTTTCGATATTTTTGAGTGACTCACTCTCAACCAATCAGAATGCTTGATTTCATCTACCCGTGTTACAACAGTAAATATACGTATTTCTAATGGGTTTTTTCTGTGTAAAACAACAGAAATATTCTGTGTTTTTACATTTACAGTGATTTCATGTTATTTTACATTTGTCATGTAAAATCACAGTTTCTTTTTGTAAAATGAATGGTATTTTAAAAATACAGAAAAAAACTGTAAAAAAAAACAGTAAAATTCTGTTTTATTACATTTTTTTTTTACAGTGTAGAGTAACCGTTATGAGTACATCTTTTTCTCTCTGTCTCTTTCTCCCTCCTTCTCTCTCAATTACAGTTTTCATAATGAGTACATCTTTCTCTCTCTCTCTCTCTCGCTCTTTCTCAATTAGAGTAACCGTTATGAGTACATCTTTCTCTCTCTCTCTCTCTCTCTTTCTCAATTAGAGTAACCGTTATGAGTACATCTTTCTCTCTCTCTCTCTCTCTCTTTCTCAATTAGAGTAACCGTTATGAGTACATCTTTCTCTCTCTCTCTCTCTCTCTTTCTCAATTAGAGTAACCGTTATGAGTACATCTTTCTCTCTCTCTCTCTTCCTTCTTCTCTCTCCCTCCTTCTCTCTCAATTAGGGTAACCGTTATGAGTTCATCTTTTTCTCTCTCTATCTCTCTCTCTCTCTCTTTGTCTCTCAATAAGACTAACCGTAATGAATATATATTTCTCTCTCTCTCTTTCTCTCTCTCTCCCCTTCTTCCTGTGTTTTTGTGTACAGCTATGACTGTTATACTAACCTTGTATGTCGATTTTGAGCGCTATAATAAAAACACATGTTGTGTGAAGTTTGTATTGCAATGTAAGACACAAACAATGATCCCATCACTGTGTGAATCTTACTGCCAGATGCACAGCCTTTTAGCTAATGCTCCCACCCTGACAATTTGATAAGAGGGTGTAGCATTAGCTTGTGCTCCCTGCTTATTTGATTAGA
>NC_137928.1:7357736-7360236 GCF_963457725.1 Sprattus sprattus
TAGTTACGCTGAAGATGTTTGAAATAGTAAGAAACTCCCATCCTCCATTTGTAGTCGATGCTGTTGTTGTACAGATTCCTCCGACTCTGCCCTTGTATCTCTGCTTTAGCTGCTGGGGTTTCTAGAGAGAAGTTTTCAAATGTCAGGAAACACCTTGTCATCGCCAGCGAGGCCAGGGGTGGGGATTGTTGGACCCAAAAGCAGACACTAATACAAGAGTTGTGAATAAAGTTGAGGTGTCATCAAGTTTGTATCAGGACAGGCCGCCAGGTAAAAGCTCAGTTGAAAACAGTCTACAGGTCGTTACACAGAAATGGGTCAGAGGGGCGGGCAGAATCCAGACAACGGGCGCTGGCCAATGATCAGAGAGCAAAGAGCGAGGGCTGGCCAATGAGAGCAGAATCCAGAGAGCGGTGACCTATCTTTCACCTATCTATCACATCCTAGACTTCCATACTCCAATCATCCTTATTCAACAGGATTATAATGGTTGATCTACCTGATATAATCTATCACATCCTAGTGTGATCAAGTGATCTGACCAGGGTTAGTGTGATCTAGTGATCTGACCAGGGTTAGTGTGATCTAGTGATCTGACCAGGGTTAGTGTGATCTAGTGATCTGACCAGGGTTAGTGTGATCTAGTGATCTGACCAGGGTTAGTGTGATCTAGTGATCTGACCAGGGTTACTGAGATCTAGTGATCTGACCAGGGTTACTGTGATCTAGTGATCTGACCAGGGTTACTGTGATCTAGTGATCTGACCAGGGTTAGTGTGATCTAGTGATCTGACTTTAGAGATCCTTAATCCAGACTTACAGAGCACCGAGTTTGGCAAGTGTGTTTAAATCTGACACTACAGGCTTCAAATTGAGTTGCCTAAGAACAAAGTTACATCTGTAACTCTATGGTTAGTCCAACAGGTATTTTAGTGTTTTTGTATGTTCAAGGATTGCAATTTGTATAGAAAATATATATATTATTTTCAAGAGGGCTGATTGAGAAATGTAGATGTCATATTATTTGGCATTTATACAGTATATATATAATATTTTGCTTTAGTAAAGTGTGTGTAAGTGTTTATTTCTCTGTTTTCCCTCTATTCTCTCTCTCTCTCTCTCTCTTGTGCTTCCTTTCTCTCTCTCTCTCTCTCTCCTCTCTCTCTCTCTCTCTCTCTTGTGCTTCCTTTCTCTCTTTCTCTCTGAAGCAAGGTGCTACCCCCGTTGCCATAACAGGGCGATCTGTCAGAAGCCCAACACCTGCGAGTGCCGCCCAGGTTTCCATGGCTACCGCTGCGAGCACGCCGGCATGACCCCTGCCCTTGCTGCTCTGTCCTTGGCACAGGTGGCGCCCGCCTCACTCTCACCTCTGACCTCCACCAGCCCCGTCATGCCCACCCCCACCAACCCCCCCTCTGCCACCTCAGCGCCCTCCAGCCTGATGCCCCAGACCACCCAGGCAGGACAGGTCGAGGGGGCAACTACTGGTGCCAGTGGTGGGAGAGAAGAATACGCCCTCCGCTGGAAGCCCTCCTCGTGAGTCACTCTATGGTTCCCTCTAGACCACTCTATGGTTCCCTCTAGACCACTCTATGGTTCCCTCTAGACCTCTCTATGGTTACCTCTAAACCACTCTATGGTTCCCTCTAGACTTCTCTATAGTTCCTTCTTGACCACTCTATGGTTCCCTCTAGACCAGTCTATGGTTCCCTCTAGACCACTCTATGGTTCCCTCTAGACCAGTCTATGGTTCCCTCTAGACCACTCTATGGTTCCTTCTAGACCACTCTATGGTTCCTTCTAGACCACTCTATGGTTCCCTCTAAACTACACTATGGTTCCCTCTTAACCACTCTATGGTTCCCTCTAGTCTACTCTATGGTTCCCTCTAAACCACTCTATGGTTCCCTCTTAACCACTCTATGGTTCCCTCTAGACTACTCTATGGTTCCCTCTAAACCACTCTATGGTTCCCTCTAAAATACTCTATGGTTCTCTCTAGACCACTCTATGGTTCCCTCTAGACCTCTCTATGGTTCCCTCTAGACTTCTCTATGGTTCCCTTTGGACCACTCTATGGTTCCCTCTAGGCCACTCTATGGTTCCCTCTAGGCCTCTCTACGGTAAGTCTACTCTAAGCCCGTGAACGAGGTGAGTTGGGTCTGTTTATAGCTCATGTCCTTGTTTGCTTGCAGTTCATTGCCTGTGTGCTCACTCCAGGAGGCTAAGGCTTTGGGACAAAGTGTTTGGGTCTATACAGATACATGCATTACAATTTAACTGAAAAGTTCTTGCATTTCTGAGAGTCTGGATTGAACTGTTCATTTGAACAGTATTTGAACCTCGCAAGTGATTTGCCGGTTGCTGTGAACGCAGCAACTCATGAGGTCTGTTGGCAAACAACACAAACACTACTGTCAGTCAGCTGACTCTGGAAAGGGTCATTCTAGAGTCGACTAGACTCTGGGAAGCAGATCTTCTCTCTCTCATTCTCTCTCCC
>NC_137928.1:7365236-7370236 GCF_963457725.1 Sprattus sprattus
TGTGGGTGTGCAGGCATGTGTGTGTGTGTGTGTGTGTGTGTGTGTGTGTGTGTGTGTGTGTGTGTGTTTGCATATGCATATGTGTCTGTGAGTGTGTGTGTGTGTGTGTGTGTGTGTGTGTGTGTGTGTGTGTTTTTGCATGTGGGTGTGCAGGCATGTGTGTGTGTGTGTGTGTGTGTGTGTGTGTTTGCATATGCATATGTGTCTGTGAGTGTGTGTGTGTGTGTGTGTGTGTGTGTGTGTGTGTGTGTGTGTGTGTGTGTGTGTGTGTGTGTGTGCATGTGCATGAGTATTTTTGCATGTGGGTGTGCAGGCATGTGTGTGGGTTTGCACATGAATGTGTGTGTGTGTTTGCATATGCGTGTGTGCACATGAGTATGTGTGTGTGTTTGCACATATATGTGTGTGTGTGTATGAGTGTGTATGTGTGTGTTTAGTAATGTTCATGCTCAGGCCAGTCTAAATGAATATTAATGTGTTTTGGAAAATAGTTTTGGCAGTTTTTCGATGAGAAACTCCATCTTGGCCAAAGTGGGGCCTTTTTCTCATCTGTTTCCCCCTCCGTACTCTGCTCTGTTTCTCTCTCTCTCTCTCTCTCTATCAATCTGTCTCTTTTCTCTCTCTCTCTTTCTCGCTCTCTCTCTTGCTCTCTCTCTCTCTCTTTCTCTATCAATCTGTCTCTTTTCTCTCTCTCTCTTTCTCGCTCTCTCTCTCTCTCTCTCTATCAATCTGTCTCTCTCTCTATCAATCTGTCTCTTTTCTCTCTCTCTCTTTCTCGCTCTCTCTCTCTCTCTCTCTCTATCAATCTGTCTCTCTCTCTATCAATCTGTCTCTTTTCTCTCTCTCTCTTTCTCGCTCTCTCTCTCTCTCTCTCTCTCTCTATCAATCTGTCTCTCTCTCTATCAATCTGTCTCTTTTCTCTCTTTCTTTCTCGCTCTCTCTCTGTCTCTATCAATCTCTCTCTCTCTCTCTCTCTCTCTCTCTCTCTCTCTCTCTCGCTCTCTCTGTCTCTAATCCCATCTGACTAGTTTCCATTGCACATGTACAGTGAGGCTCAGCACATTGGGTGAACCCTCTCAGAGGTCCTGCACCTCAAAGCAATACTGTAACCCAATGCAATAACAATGATAATGGGATGAGTAAGCGGTGGGTTATGCGTTATAACAGTATGAGCCAAACATGCTTTTGTGACAGGTGGGGGCGACATCACACAGATGCTGTGTGTCCTGTGTCTGCCTCCCCTCCCTCCTAAACCTCCTGACCTCCTGACCTCCTGACCTCCTGACCCAGAGACAAACCCCTTGTGTTTTCCGACTCTCTGTGTGGACCAACGCCCAGGTTGCTGCAATGCAACAGCACTGTGCTACACCACCCTGATTGGCTGATGCAATGCAATAGCGCTGTGCTCCACAACCCTGATTGGCTGATGCAATGCAATAGCGCTGTGCTCCACAACCCTGATTGGCTGATGCAATGCAACAGCACTGTGCTCCACAACCCCGGTTGACTGAGCTTTTTGTCTGAAAGGCCTCAGAGTCAGACCACCAGCAGTTTGTTGTCTTCGTCCCACCCCACCCACCGATCCACACACGCACAAACACACACACACACACACACACACACACACACACACACACACACACTCACTCTCTCTCTCTCTCTCTCTCTCCTCTCTCTCTCTCTCTCTCTCTCTATCTCTCTCTCTCTCTCTCTCAAACAACATTTACACAGCACAGACTAAACTGCAGGGCTCGTGCCACTTCTAGAGGCACCACTCTGACTGCAGGCGCCTGTTCCAAACAGAGCCAAAGGCCATATTTCCTCCCAGACTGGGCACCCTCCCAGGTAGCAGACGTCCCCTGCTGGAGCTTCACAGCTTCTGATCGGGCAGGGATTGATCATAGCTGATAGAGGAGGTGGCGTAACGCCAGGGCAGAGAATAAATCATGGGTGATAGAAGAGGTGGCATAACGCCAGGGTGGAGAATTAATCATAGCTGATAGAGCAGGTGGAAGAAGAACAGTTGACCCTGATTTGGATCCAGCCCGGACGCGACCCTTATGTGGCCCTGATGTGGCCCTGATGTGGCCCTGATGTGGCCCTGATGTGGGTCAGCTTGTTTGTGGGAATTTGTCAAAAGAACATGCCCTCCTACCACAGCCTTTTCGTCACGTTTCATATTCCTTGTAGTCCTCAGAGACTGAACACAAAGTTAGGAAGAGGGAGAGGGAGAGGGGGTGTGTGTGTGGTGGGGGGGGGGGTGTGGAGTAGATCTTTGAACCATGCATGTTTTCGGGCTGGAGTCACTACCAGAGGAGTTATCAGTATTCTACATGACTGTGTTACTGTGTACAGCCCCTCTGGTATGTTATCAGTATTCTACATGACTGTGTACAGCCCCTCGGGTATGTTATTCCACCTAAGAGTCAGCCCAAGTAAGGCAGGTTCTCTCTGCATGCGTCATGGTTACCCTGTGGGGCCTGTCAGTCATTGAGGGGCCTGTCCGTCACTGAGGGGCCTGTCCGTCACTGAGGGGGAGAAACAATACAGGGCAAACCCCCCCCCACACTGGTCATCAGGACTCGGAGCTGGGGGCCCTGCTTTCTGCCTCAGGAGAGAGGGAGAGAGAGGGGGAGAGAGAGAGAGATAGGGGGAGAGCAAGGCCGGATTAACCATTAGGGCAACTGGGCACTTGCCCAGGGCCCATGACATCAAAGGGGCACTTGACAACGTTGTTGACAAATATCACGTTATGAACGCAGTCCTGGCAGCGCATGGTGATGTCTGTTGTGCCTCCGTTGGTATAGCATAAAACGTGAGTTGTATTAAAACATAGCGTGTGTAATGTGTAGTTATTTCGTTCCGTTTGTTAACCTTTCCTGCTGTCGGAGGCTGTCTCGTAGTTGGAGATTGCAGGGGAGTAAAATGCTCCATGGCCGAAGTAGATTAGCCTACATGTTTTTAACTTCGGGTTAATTCCCTTCCCGTTACGTCTGCTGCTGGTTAGTAAATACAGACAGCAGGAAAGTTTAGCAAACGGAATGAAATAGCTACACATTACACACGCTATGCTTTATTAAAACTCACGTTACTCACATATTGGTTAACACTGTTACAGCACATAAATCTTTGACGCTGCATCCAAACTATGCGTCACCATTCTCCCTCCCTGTACGTGCTCTTCTTAAAGGAGCCGCACCATTTTACTAAACGTTCTTGCAATGTCAATCATTTAATTTAAATATACTTATTGGCCTTATTGTGCACGCTTGAGCGTTTAACAGCGCTTGTTTGTGTGAGAGAGCATTTAACTGTTGATGCCTCAGTTTAATAAAGCCAGGCTATTCATAAAAAAAACGTACGTCAATGTGGCATTAGTACTATGAACAGTTGAGATTGATTCCTTCTGGCTCGGTTCGGATTCGAAAAAAAAAAATATTTGAATGCCTGTCGGACTGGGTCCGGGCTCGGTTACTATTCTGTCGGACCGGGCCGGGCTCGGACAGAAAAAATCGTCCCAATCCATGCTCGAATGCTCATGTATTTGTATTTTTGTACAATCCGGGACAGAATTTTAAGTTTAAGGCCATAATCACTGCTGTTGATGTGCAATAATTATCATGGATGCATGGAGCACTTTATTTCAAGAGTTCAATATTTCTGCATTGCAGTTCAATTAAGTTATTTTTGTTTAAAGACAATAAAAAAGTGTTTTCCTTAAACATTTTGCCTATTATTGTAATTTCCAAGAAGGTATAACTCTGAGAATTCCAATCACATTTGTTTTAAATATCGTCTAATTATCGTCAAAATGAAAAAAAAAATAGAGGTATTCTTTTTTGCCCATATCGCCCACCCCTAGTGTTAATGAGAGAAGTTTTAAAAGTAAAGATAGGTCATTAGGCCTCATAATGTTTGTGTAGTCATGAGTTCAGTCTTTAAAGGAGAGGCCAGTTGTAAGGTCCATTTGTTTAAATAAAAATAATAAGGATATATATAGTAGTGAAGTGATCAACATCAAATGTTGAATTGTGATACAATAAACATGATCTTGACTTTGAAATGACATGCAACAGTGTAGCCAATGGTTTACTTTTACTAAAAACACACTAATTGCCTGCTTCATGGTTGGTGATAATTTCACATTTTTGCATTTTTAAAATGTTCCATGGTTTTAAGTTAAGGCCTACCTAGCTGTTTGCTTTCAAGATAAGTACTCATCAAGCCACCAAATTAAAGAATAATTGTAAAAAGTTATGCACATTTGTGCGTCTGAATGGTCTCTTGAATGCATGCACTTTATGCTGAGGCTTTTGTGCACACGTATCTCCACTAGTGTAGGCTATGATCTTGATAATAGCGACTTTACGATTGTTTGGCGCGGGGGGGGGGGGGGGGGCCTTGAGCCTTGTTGCCCAGGGCACAGAAAATTGTTAATCCGGCCCTGGGGGAGAGAGAGAGAGATAGGGGGAGAGAGAGAGTGTGTGTATGAAACCAGGAGAGAGACAGACAGACAGAGAGACAGAGAGAGATACAGAGAGAGAGAGAGCGAGAGAGAGAGAGAGGGAGAGAGGAAGAGAGAGAGAGAGAGAGTGAGTGTGAGAGTGTGAAACCGGGAAAGATACAGATAGACAGAAAAGGAGATATAGAGGGAGAAAAAGAGAGAGAGAGTGGAGGGGGAGAGAGAGAAAGAGGGGGAGAGAGAGAGAGATACAGAGAGATAGGGAGAGAGGAAGAGAGAGAGGGTGAAGGGGGAGAGAGAGAGAGAGGGGGAGAGAGAGAGGCGACCTGCTACAGTGACCTCAGTGGAGAGGAAGGAAGGGTTGGCCCTCCGTAAACAGACCCACACAATGGCCTATTCAGTGCCACGCCGAGGAGCCAGCGGACCTGCACCACGCTTTACATTAACACTTCTCACCTTCAGCAGACGGGGTTATTCAAAGTGACTTACAGTAGAGCACACATTTCCATCAGTATGGCTTTCAAACCCATGAGTTTGG
>NC_137928.1:7372736-7377736 GCF_963457725.1 Sprattus sprattus
AGTCTACAGCTCTCTCATCCAGGATAGGCTACAGCTCTCTCCCCCAGGATAGAATACAGCTCTCTCCCCCAGGAGAGTCTACAGCTCTCTCCCCCAGGATAGACTACAGCTCTCTCCCCCAGGATAGAATACAGCTCTCTCCCCCAGGATAGACTACAGCTCTCTCCCCCAGGATAGACTACAGCTCTCTCCCCCAGGATAGAATACAGCTCTCTCCCCTAGGATAGACTACAGCTCTCTCCCCCAGGATAGAATACAGCTCTCTCCCCCAGGATAGAATACAGCTCTCTCCCCCAGGATAGACTACAGCTCTCTCCCCCAGGATAGACTACAGCTCTCTCCCCCAGGATAGAATACAGCTCTCTCCCCCAGGATAGAATACAGCTCTCTCCCCCAGGATAGAATACAGCTCTCTCCCCCAGGATAGAATACAGCTCTCTCATCCATCATAGAATACAGCTCTCTCATCCAGGATAGAATACAGCTCTCTCATCCAGGATAGAAAACAGCTCTCTCATCAAGGATAGAATACAGCTCTCTCATCCAGGAGAGACAACAGCTCTCTCATCCAGGATAGAATACAGCTCTCTCACCCATCATAGAATACAGCTCTCTCACCCATCATAGAATACAGCTCTCTCACCCATCATAGAATACAGCTCTCTCATCCAGGATAGAATACAGCTCTCTCCCCCAGGATAGACTACAGCTCTCTCATCCAGGATAGACTACAGCTCTCTCATCCAGGATACCCTACAGCCTTGGACGTGTTCACAACAGAGACCGCAGAAGCTGTAGGGTTTCGTTTGAATGGGTTGTTTAGTGGGATCAGATATTAACGACACACAACGCCACAGATGAGGGTGCAGCACAGCCTCCACTACTGTGTGTTTCACGTCACACGGACGCAGTTACGGAAAGATGTAAGGGAAGGGAGAAAGAGGCGGAACAGAAGAGACATAGAAGGCTTGACTGTCAGATGTCCCCAAGGCTGCAGGGGACAGACAGCTTGACTGTTGAATGTCCCCAAGGCTGCAGGGGACACATACACTCTTGCTGGCCTCGTATTGTCCTTCTACACATCCCTACACACCCATGACCAGTCATATGAAGCGATACGGAGACACTGATGTGGAAACTATATTCATTCTCTGAAGAGTGATTCTAATGATAGACAGACACAATGAATAACACACCGCAGCCTACAGCAACCATTAAGGAACAGGAGAACCTCTAGGCAGGAGAACCGCTACTACCCTCGCTCCTCTCCTGCTCGTGTCTCTTCACACAGTCCCACTGATATGGCTGTGCAGAATATTTTGGAAAGTATTAACAGAAAGTTCGAGCGGAAGAGAAGGAAACAAAGGAAGCTTGACCTTTGAACCCCGGCCTGCTGGAAAGGGTCATGAGGGGGTTAATTATGGTTATGTGATGTACTCTTGTTGGCAGGGTCATGTACTCTGGTGTGCCCTTCTACAGCCCTAACTCTCTCTCTCTCTCTACCGCCCCCTAGGGTGCAGGAGGCTCAGCGCGTGCTTCTGAAGAGGACTCTGGTGGGCCCTTCTACAGCCCTAACTCTCTCTCTCTCTCTACCGCCCCCTAGGGTGCAGGAGGCTCAGCGCGTGCTTCTGAAGAGGACTCTGGTGTGCCCTTCTACAGCCCTAACTCTCTCTCTCTCTCTACCGCCCCCTAGGGTGCAGGAGGCTCAGCGCGTGCTTCTGAAGAGGACTCTGAGCGGAGCGGTGAAGGGGAGGAAGGTGGCCAGCCTGCTGATGAAGCACATCGAGGCCGAGCGCACCAAGCTACTCTCCGCTCCTCCGGACACACACCCCTCCAGCACCAAAACCTTCCACACGGAGCGCGGACAGTACACGCTGGTCATGAGCTACGGGCCCGGTGAGTCTGGAATTCTGACCAGGAATTCCACAATAGTTCAAGAAATTCCATCAAAATTCCTTTGTACTCTTGTCTGTTATTTGAAGTCTACTCTAATAACATCTAAAGAGCTGTTGGTAGCACTTGACTCTGCAGCTCAGCAGTAAGTGGGTACCATCGCAGTAATACATGAGTACTATCATCTATAACCATGGCAACAACTCATGAAAACCAAGAGTACCATCGCAGTAATAAGGGGGTATTATAATCAATAACCATGGAAACAACTCATTAGAACCAAGAGTACCATCGCAGTAATAAGGGGGTATTATAATCAATAACCATGGAAACAACTCATTAGAACCAAGAGTACCATCGCAGTAATAAGGGGGTATTATAATCAATAACCATGAAAACAACTCATTAGAACCAAGAGTACCACGCAGTAATAAGGGAGTATTATCATCTATAACCATGAAAACAATTTATGAGAAACAAAGGTAACAATTAAGTGAGTATTATCGAATCTTAACCATGTCTGTACTGAAGTACAGTGGAGTATTATCATCTTAACCATGCCTGTACTGAAGTACAGTGGAGTATTATCATCTAAACCATGTCTGTACTGAAGTACAGTGGGGTATTATCATCTAAACCATGTCTGTACTGAAGTACAGTGGAGTATTATCATCTTAACCATGTCTGTACTGAAGTACAGTGGGGTATTATCATCTTAACCATGTCTGTACTGAAGTACAGTGGAGTATTATCATCTTAAGTCTGTACTGAAGTACAGTGGAGTATTATCATCTTAACCATGTCTGTACTGAAGTACAGTGGGGTATTATCATCTTAACCATGTCTGTACTGAAGTACAGTGGAGTATTATCATCTTAACCATGTCTGTACTGAAGTACAGTGGGGTATTATCATCTAAACCAGGGGTGCCCAAATTCTTTCTCGTCAGGGGCCAAATATTAATCGGAGTGGAGGGCCGCGGGCCAAAACCAGAGTTTCATGTTAGGTCAGGTCCCATTATATTGAAATGTATTGCATATGTGTACCCAATTAACATTACCATTAATATACATACCTGCAAACTCAGAAGGGCTAAAAAAGGTGACAAACCAAGCCCCTGTAGGGGGGTCTGGGGGTATCCCCCCCAGATTATTTTGTTATTTTAACATGTAGGCCTAAATAAAGCATTCTGGTATACTCCAAGACGAAAATAATGGGGAAAGATAACATTTGCTTCAGGTAAAAAAAGAAACATATCATACTAATTTAATGTAATCTATTAGTATACACAGGGAAGATAGGTGGGGGACTTCTATAATGGCCAATCAACTAACAGCAAGTTAAAGGCTAATAAACATGATTGCAGGCAACAACAGTGACTGCTGATGTTTCGATGGAAATACTCCCATTATTTTCTATTTGTATCCGTCAAAAGAGGAAGATATAACAGTTACGCGTAAGCTGTGCCGTGGAAACAAGTGCCGTGACAGCACTTGACTCCAAAGGCTACCTCCACAAACATTTGTTAAGCTAACACGTACAGGTGAAACTTGTAGCAAGAGAGCGTCATGCCTTGACCTCAACTGAAGGACAGACTGCCCCAACTCAGATAGAGAGAGAGAGAGCTTGCACATTGACTACTGGTTGATTTCATATTTCATATCAACATTCTTTACACAAACATAAGTAAGGTACTTACAGTTGGCAGTTGCTAAACTCGTGTTGACATGTGTGAATTTGAACTCATGAATATGAACTTGTTCTACCTTTTCCCATTATACATGTAAGTTGAGAAGACTATAACATCAGCTAGATACCTAGCTATCATTTCATGCAAACGGAGCTCTTCCATTTAAATCGTTTAAGGTTAAGGTAAAAGCTAGCTAGTTAGCTAGCATAGCAACAAGATAACCATAGATATGGATCTGTATTGACAAAAGGTCAATAGCGCCCCCCTTGACCCATCTGAAACAATGTAAAAACTGTGGCCAAGCAGTGAACTGCAACCAGTCTTAGTTAAATATGACGTTGAAACAGAGACCCTGTTAAAAATGGGTTAAAATGCTGTCTAACGAATGACGTTCTAACTATAATTCTGACCGGAGCGCGGGCCAAAATAAATCCAGCGGCCCCAAATTGGGCAGCCCTGATCTAAACCATGTCTGTACTGAAGTACAGTGGAGTATTATCATCTTAACCATGTCTGTACTGAAGTACAGTGGGGTATTATCATCTTAACCATGTCTGTACTGAAGTACAGTGGGGTATTATCATCTAAACCATGTCTGTACTGAAGTACAGTGGGGTATTATCATCTAAACCATGTCTGTACTGAAGTACAGTGGAGTATTATCATCTTAACCATGTCTGTACTGAAGTACAGTGGGGTATTATCATCTTAACCATGTCTGTACTGAAGTACAGTGGGGTATTATCATCTAAACCAGTGGTTCTCAAACTGTGGTACGTGTACCACTAGTGGTAAGCAGCTCCCTTTTGGTGGTACTCAGACAGTTTTCCATTTTTTATGACTAGGATATTAATCATTAAATATATATATAAAACCTCATTAAAACAACTAGATCCCTGTAATTAAAGTTGTTATTTATCTGAGCCATGCTCATTCTCCTGATCAGGCATGACAGTGAGGTACTTATTGCGCCCAGGCTACCGAAGGTCAATGATAGTTACAATGGTGGTACTTTGAAAGCCTAATATTTTCTGAGGTGGAAACGTTTGAGAACCACTGATCTAAACCATGTCTGTACTGAAGTACAGTGGAGTATTATCCTCTAAACCATGTCTGTACTGAAGTACAGTGGAGTATTATCATCTAAACCATGTCTGTACTGAAGTATACTGGAGTATTATCATCTAAACCATGTCTGTACTGAAGTACAGTGGGGTATTATCATCTAAACCATGTCTGTACTGAAGTACAGTGGAGTATTATCATCTTAACCATGTCTGTACTGAAGTACAGTGGAGTATTATCATCTAAACCATGTCTGTACTGAAGTACAGTGGGGTATTATCATCTAAACCATGTCTGTACTGAAGTACAGTGGAGTATTATCATCTTAACCATGTCTGTACTGAAGTACAGT
>NC_137928.1:7412736-7417736 GCF_963457725.1 Sprattus sprattus
TGCCACCTACTTGTTTCCGGTGTGGGTAAGTCAGTTTACCATCTAACCATTCACATTCATAGTTTAGCCAGTGATCTACATGGTTGTTATACATGTGGCTGTCCTGAAGTCATGTGAACAGGAATATCAATACAACATGTCGGGTTCGGATCCCATGCTTCACAAGCTGAAATGAAATACCCTACGATTTCTCCATGCTCACAAATCCATATCCGTAGCCAAAGTTATGCCGAATTCATGGGTTGACTTGACTGACTTGCTTTCTATGAAGTATTTCTGTACAGTATAGAAACCAATGCACACACACACACACACACACACACACACACACACCCACACACCACACACACACACACACACACACACACACACACACACACACACACACACAAATGTAGGGGAACCTGGACGGAAGCCTAGGAGTGCTTCTCATACTCATGCAGACCTGAGTGACGGACAGAAAGGCCAGGCCATGGCCAAGCATCCCATGGCCGCTCCATGACACACTCATCCAGCCAGCCCTGTCTGTGACAGAGAGGCCAGGCCATGTGTGTGTATGTGTGTGTGTGTGTGTGTGTGTGTGTCTGTGTGTGTGTCTGTGTGTGTGTGTGTGTGTGTGTGTGTGCCATGGCCAAGCATCCCAAGGCCGCTCCATGACACGCTCATCCAGCCGGCGCTGTCTGTGCTTCATTACGCCCGTCATTATTTCACATTGACGTGTGCTTAGAGGAGCTATTGTTTCAGCTGAGGAGGAGAGAAGAGCTTGTTGACAGGTTGTTTAGGGGACGTGCTGTGATTCAACACACACACACACACACACACACACACACACACACACACACATCGTTAGGGGACGCAATGTGCCTAAAATGTTCCTTGTGTAATTGGGGATTGGGTGACTCACGGCGTAGGCTGAGATGGCGTGTTTTATTTGATTTCATATTATTTTATGAGTGGCTATTGAGAGGCTAAGCTGCTCTAATTAAAGGCTTACTCTGTAAACACTGCAAGCAGTTATGTGACTGCTTCTCTGCTGTTGTTGTTGTTGTTGGTCTCTGGGCTCGAATGTTTACACAGCCGAGTTAGCCTATAAAACCGTCGGCAGAGGAATGACTGATTTCCATCGGCGAATGATGATGATGAACAACCTCAGCGTGGTCTAGCCATGGGTCCTTATGTCCTAGGAAACAAGGGAGAAGTGGTTAGAAGAGAATGCATGTGGTGTGAATGTTGTCAAACCATTGTGGAACGGCACTGTATATCATTCATGAAAGATAAAGGGCATAAAATATAATTTGTTTACTTGCAAATAGCCTCAGGGTTTGTACGAGTCTGTTTTACGTGTTAGACAATACATATTCTATTAAATCCCGAATTAATCTTTTGTTTATTTACATTTAATTATAGAGGAAATGGTTTTATCTAAAGCAACTTCCAAAGCAGTTGAAGAACACATTTTAGAGAGTTTTAAGAGAATACATGTGTGGTGTAGTGTGGTCTGGAGTTGCCCCTGTAAGGTGTGGTGTAGTCTGGAGTTGCCCCTGTGAGGTGTGGTGTAGTCTGGAATTGCCCCTGTGAGGGGTGGTGTAGTCTGGAGTTGCCCCTGTGAGGTGTAGTGTAGTCTGGAGTTGCCCCTGTAAGGTGTGGTGTGGATTTGCCCCTGTGAGGTGTGGTCTGGATTTGCCCCTGTGAGGTGTGGTGTAGTGTGGAGTTGCCCCTGCGTGGTGTGGTCTGGATCTGCCCGTGTGGTCAGATCTATAACCCTGTGTGGTGTGTGGTGTGTGTGCTCAGATCTATAACCCTGTGTGGTGTGTGTGGTCAGATCTATAACCCTCCTTGTTGTTTTGCCCCTCAGTGCAGCTCCCCCCTGCCAGGCCTGAGGAGCCAGGAGACCTGTTGCCGTGGCATCGGCAAAGCATGGGGCATCAACGAGTGCACCCTGTGCCCAACCAACTTAGGTAAGCCCACCTGTACCGCCCACTTACACTACCCACCTGTACCGCCCACTTACACTGCCCACCTTTACCGCCCACTTACACTACCCACCTGTACCGCCCACCTGTACCGCCCACCTGTACTTCCCACTTACACTGCCCACCTGTACTTCCCACTTACACTGCCCACCTGTACTTCCCACTTACACTGCCCACCTGTACTTCCCACTTACACTGCCCACCTGTACTTCACACTTACACTGCCCACCTGTACTTCCCACTTACACTGCCCACCTGAACAGCCACCTGTACCGCCCACCTGTACTCACTTACACTGCCAACCTGTACCGCTCACCTGTACTTCCCACTTACACTGCCCACCTGTACCGCGTACCTGTACCGCCCACCTGTACTTCCCACTTACACTGCCCACCTGAACCACCCACCTGTACTCACTATTACTGGCTACCTGTACAGCCTTTCTGTACTACCTACCTGTACTCTCAGGTCTGTGTACCAGTCAAACCCTCTCTAAACCAACTCCACATCTCTCACAACAGACTCCAATGACTGTGCAATATGTCTGCTTCCTGCAACATGTCCACTAGGCCCAGGGAGTGACTCGTAATATAATTAGATAGACAAATAGAAAGAGAGCTTGATAGATAGATTATTGATTGATCCCAAAGGAAATTTAAAATGCTACAGTATTACAATATAACTTGGGTTCCATTTTACAGATGCTACCACATTCCAGTAGAGTGCAACAAGCAATAACACAACCACACGTTATGCAACACGCCCCCTTAGATAAAAAAAACTCTATTAGTGTAAGAAAGCCTTGGAATTGGTTCCTTTTTTCTATGTTTCTCTCTTGACACACACACACACACACACACACACACACACACACACATATATAAGCATGCACACATAAAAACTACCATCAGTGTATGTGCTAGTGTGTGTGTGTGTGTGTGTGTGTGTGTGTGTGTGTGTGTGTGTGTGTGTGTGTGTGTGTGTGTGTGTGTGTGTGTGTGTGTGTGTGTGTGTGTGTGTGCATGTGTGTGTGTGTGTGTGTGTGTGTGTGTGTGTGTGTGTGTGTGTGTGTGTGTGTGTGTGTGTGTGAGGCTACATTACTAAAGCACTGCCTCACCAGCATGTCTTACCTCAGACCTGTCTAATCTGACAGGGAATTCCTTCTCCATAATAGGCAGTAAGTTGGCCAGCTCTCCCCCATCCCTCCCAGGGTCTGTACGTGTGTGTGTGTGTGTGTGTGTGTGTGTGTGTGTGTGTGTGTGTGTGTCTGTGTGTGTGTGTGTGTGTGTGTGTCAGACGAGAGGAATGGCTTGTCACCTATCCGTCTGTCATTGTTGGCTTTTACAAACAATTTTCATCATCATTATCATCATTTGGGGATATTTTCTTTCTCTCCGCGCCTGGCAGGGATGAGATGGAATGCTGTTTATGGAATGGAAACGCTAAAATTAGCATGTCAGTAACCACTCACCCTGTTTCAGACAGGAAACATTACACACAGACACACACACAGACACACACACACACACACACACACAAACATATAACACCGCCTGAGAATAGTTGCCCATCTGACTTTATTTTTTGTATTTTTTAAGAGCCATGTTTTAGTTTTGAGAAGGCCAATAAGGCCGATCATGTAGTTGTTATGCGATCCATTTGCACAATGCAGTGCCGTTGCCAACTCAAGAAAGAACACACTGTTGCCTTTTGGGTTTCTGCTAGATACTGAGACAAGGCAGAGAAAAAAACTAAACAAAAAAAACAAGCCCGAAACAAAACAGAAAGTGTTAAAAAATGTTCCCTGTAGTGATGCATGTTGGGAAATATGCATTCATTGTGCGCCTTCTCAAAGCCAATTTGCTCACCAGTCAGCCCTTCTCAAAAACACACACACACACACACACACACACACACACACACTGTCTCTCACACACACACACACACACACACACACACACACACACACACACACACACACACACACACACACACACATCATGCCTTTGTGTGTCAGACACAGTCAGCCCTCTCCAAAATGGCAGCATAGCCAGACATCATGAGTGTCATGAGTAACCCATCCCAGTGTAATGCAGGCGTATATCTCAGTGCTTCCGCACGATTATGAGGGAATGGGGGATTTCAGGAACATCATTCCCAGACACACGATCCACAGACTCTTTATATCAGGCTACTGGGGACACTAGGGTTTTCCATAAGCTGCATACTTTACACTAGCTCTGCGCTCACTGTCCCTCCTCTCTTCTGAGGGATGTTGTGATCGCAGCGTTGGGGTGGGGGCGGGGGGCTGGGAGTGGTGATTTTCCTCTGGTGAGCACTGACACAGTACATATATGCGGGGGCTTTAGAGACTACGGAGGTGCTTGAGGGTCTCCTGTCAGTAGATTGGGTCTGGAGGGAGACACTCTCTGTCAGTAGTTTGGGTCTGGAAGGAGACACTCTCTGTCAGTAGTTTGGGTCTGGAAGGAGACACTCTCTGTGAGTAGATTGGGGCTGGAAGGAGACACTCTCTGTGAGTAGATTGGGGCTGGAAGGAGACACTCTCTGTCAGTAGTTTGGGTCTGGAAGGAGACGCTTCCTGAGGCCCAACTCTCTGTGGTCTTGTTGTGTGGAGTTCATGCGGTGATGCAAGGGAGAGTTTGCATGAAGGATGCATGCACGGACCACAGGTCACCTTTAATGGATCTCCCAGATGGATGGAGAAAGAGAGAGAGAGAGAGGGAGAAAGAGAGGGAAGCAGAGAGAGAGAGAGAGAGAGAGAGAAAGAGAAAGAGAGGGAAGCAGAGAGAGAGGAAGGGGGAGGGGGTATTTTAAAACCTTGATATAAAACCTTAAATGTTATCTGAATCTCCAGTCGAGAAAAAGGTGGTCTCCTGACGTAATTGTTAACACAGGTTCCCAAACAGCTCTTAGTCTTTTTCAAATCACAACAATATTTTTGTAGACATGTATACAACGTGAACACAAATACAAACACTAACACACACACACATACACACACACACA
>NC_137928.1:7427736-7432736 GCF_963457725.1 Sprattus sprattus
GCAGCCTGGGAGTACCGGCTCTCTCACTCCCCAGACTAGGCCTCAGCAGCCTGGGAGTACCGGCTCTCTCACCCCCCAGACTAGGCCTCCACAGCCTGGGAGTACCGGCTCTCTCACCCCCCAGACTAGGCCTCAGCAGCCTGGGAGTACCGGCTCTCTCACTCCCCAGACTAGGCCTCAGCAGCCTGGGAGTACCGGCTCTCTCACCCCCCAGACTAGGCCTCAGCAGCCTGGGAGTACTGGCTCGCTCACCCCCCAGACTAGGCCTCAGCAGCCTGGGAGTACCGGCTCTCTCACCCCCCATAATAGGCCTCTACAGCCTGGGAGTACCGGCTCTCTCACCCCCCAGTCTAGGCCTCTACAGCCTGGGAGTACCGGCTCTCTCACCCCCCAGAATAGGCCTCAGCAGCCTGGGAGTACAGGCTCTCTCACCCCCCAGACTAGGCCTCCACAGCCTGGGAGTACTGGCTCTCTCACCCCCCTCTTTCCCACACACACTCAATCTGGAGGCTCTGCCACTACCCTGCAGACTGCAGACAGGGACCGAACCTGTAAGTACCTAAACACTTCACATCAGAGTTAGTTCTATTCCAGTCTTAGTACCACTTCACATCAGCGCTAGTTCCATTCCAGTCTTAATACCACGTCAGATCAGAGCTAGTTCCATTCAGGTCCCAGAACCATTTTACATCAGTTCTAGTTTCATTCCAGTCTTAGTACTACCTCAGATCAGTTCTAGTTCCAGTCCAGTCCCAGTATCTCAGTAGGATGTCTCTCGTGAGGTTAACTAGATGAATTAAAATGATCTCTGTCAGTTATTCATAGTCCGACTGAATGAAAAGAAAAATTTGCGCTATAGTGGAAGTCTCTTAGCAGATTTGAATCAGATAAAAAAAAAGGTTGATTATCACATTAGAAGCCATCTGTCTGGTCCATCCCTAGCTGTCGTCCGGACCCAGACCAGCCGGACGCCCGTGGAGAGACCAGCGGTATCAGGAGTCAGACCTCTACCAGTCCCTGCCACACCCCGACCTGCAGCCCCAAGGCCAGGTACCCCACGCCGACACCATTGAGTTATTAACATTCAATGAAGAGTGTACGTAACCCTTCAACGGTTGAGTTATGAACATTCAATCAAAAGAATGCCTTCAGCAACAAACGTCAGAATGAGCTAAATGTCAGCGCAGCACTCGTGTGTGTGTGTGTGTGTGTATGTGTGTGTGTGTGTGTGTGTGTGTGTGAGAGAGAGAGTGTGTGTGGGTGTGTGTGTGTGTTTGTGTGTGTGTGTGTGTGTGTGTGTGAGATAGAGTATGTGTGGGTGTTGGTGGGTGGGTCTGTGTATGTGTATGTGTATGTGTGAGAGTGTGAGTGTGTGTGTGTGTGTGTGTGTGTGTGTGTGAGAGAGTGTTTTGGTGTGTGTGTATGTGTGGGAGTATAAGTGTGTGTGTGTGTGTGTGTGTGTATGAGTGTGAGTGTGCGAGTATAAGTGTGTGTGTGTGTATGAGTGTGATTGTGTGTGTGTGTGTGTGTGAGTGTGTGTGTGTGTGTGTGAGAGAGTGGGTGTGGGTGTGTGTGTGTATGTGTGAGAGTGTGAGTGTGTGTGTGTGTATGTGTGGGAGTATAAGTGTGTGTGAGAGTGAGAAGCTTAAGTGAGATTGAAAGAGCTCACTTCAGGTCAGCGCAGTGCTCATGTTTTCCCGTTTGTGTTGTGCAATGGCAACATGATGCGCTTTTATTATGCCTTGCATGGGGAAAGCGTGTGTGTGTGTGTGTGTGTGTGTGTGTGTGTGTGTGTGTGTGTGTGTGTGTGTGTGTATGTGTGTGTGTGTGTCCACTCTTGTTCACACTTCGCTGATCAAAGCAGTTTACAGTGTGTGCTATGGGCTTGCCAAAGGGGTCATGGAAATATCAGATCTTTATGAAGTGAAACACAATGAGAGGGGAGGAGTGGAGTGTGTGTATGTGTGTGTGTGTGTGTGTGTGCTCTCTGTGCCGCCAAGTCCACACATTAATCCCAAAGTCCCTAAACAGCACAATGTGTGCAAAAGTCCGAGAAGGCAGAAACCATGTTAGGCCAGCTTCCTTCAACATGCTACCAGATTGCTAACTTCCGCTAACTTTAACACATAACAAGAGAACCAGCTAATTCAGCTAGGAGGTGATGGAGGAGTGAGACCAGAGGAAGAGAGATGGAGGAGTGAGGAGTGAGACCAGGGGAAGAGAGATGGAGGGGTGAGGAGTGAGACCAGGGGAAGAGATGGAGGAGTGAGACCAGAAGAGAGATGGAGGAGTGATGGGGGTGTTAGAGGAGTGAGACCAGGGGAGAGATGGAGGAGTGATGGGGGTGTTAGAGGAGTGAGACCAGGGGAGAGATGGAGGAGTGAGACCAGGGGAGAGATGGAGGAGTGAGACCAGGGGAGAGATGGAGGAGTGATGGGGGTGATAGAGGAGTGAGACCAGAGGAGAGATGGAGGAGTGAGACCAGGGGAGAGATGGAGGAGAGATGGAGGTGATAGAGGAGTGAGACCAGGGGAGAGATGGAGGAGTGAGACCAGGGGAGAGATGGAGGAGTGAGACCAGGGGAGAGATGGAGGAGTGAGACCAGGGGAGAGATGGAGGAGTGAGACCAGGGGAGAGATGGAGGAGTGAGACCAGGGGAGAGATGGAGGAGAGATGGGGGTGATAGAGGAGTGAGACCAGGGGAGAGATGGAGGAGTGAGACCAGGGGAGAGATGGAGGAGTGAGACCAGGGGAGAGATGGAGGAGTGAGACCAGGGGAGAGATGGAGGAGTGATGGGGGTGATAGAGGAGTGAGACCAGAGGAGAGATGGAGGTGATAGAGGAGTGAGACCAGGGGAGAGATGGAGGAGAGATGGAGGTGATAGAGGAGTGAGACCAGGGGAGAGATGGAGGAGTGAGACCAGGGGAGAGATGGAGGAGAGATGGAGGAGTGATTGTGTCCCTTGTGTCCCACCTGGATCCTGTGGGACCTGCCAGACGGCCCATCCTCACCCCTACACCAATGCATACGCCCCTTAGGCCCATCCTCACTCCTACACCAATGCATACGCCCCTTAGGCCTGCTGTCTGGACTGGTGGCATAGGATCTGGAGAAGAACCAAGAATCTTATGAGGGGCTCAGTTGCCTAGCTACCACCTATAGTTTATGGTATATGTCAGTGGTTCTCAAACGTTTCACCGTTAGTACCACCTCAGAAAATATTTGACTTTCAAAGTACCACCATTGTAACTATCATCGACCTTCGGTAGCATGCCGCGCGATAGGAACTAAGTGTTATTACCTCACTGTAATGCCTGATCAGGAGAATGAGCATGGCTCAGATAAATAACAAACTTAAGTTATAGGGATCTAGAAAAAATGATTTTTTATATATATTTAATGATTAATATCCTAGTCATAAAAAATGGAAAACTGTCTGAGTACCACCAAAAGGGAGCCACAATTTGAGAACCACTGGTCTATGGCATTTCAGAATTCAGAAGGCAGAGGAACCCTGATCAAACCCCTGTTAGCTTTCATCCACAGCTTCGTCCAGCTGCTGTAGGAGTGAAGATGGGCTGTTTGCAGCAGACGTGGTCCTGATCAGTGGCGTCTCGAACCCGAGGCAGAGTTTGGCCCAGTACCACAGGATCCAGATGGGACACAAAGCGGTGTCTGTCTCGTGGTCTCTGTCCTCCATCTCTCCCTCCATTCATCCCTCTATCCGTCCATCAGTCTGTTCCATCATTCTTCCATCCCTTCCTCCCCCCTGTTGGATCAGGGTTCTGTCACATACCTGGGTTTCTGATTTCTGGGAATTATTTTCTTCTCCTCTCAGTTCCTCCTTCTCTTCCTCCTCCTCCTCCTCCTCTTCTTCTTCTCCTTCTTTTTTCTTTTTTTTGTCGTCGGAGAGAGAAGTGTGTGGAGTTTGGACCGCGCCGTGGAATTTGACACTGTTGCGGCCGCCACGGGGCTAAATCTCTCAAACATCTCGAGTCGACTCTGACCTCGTTTCAAAAGCCTTGCTTAGATCCGCTAGGAAAAAGAGAGAGAGCGCTGGGGAGAAAGGTAGCGAGAGAGATGGAGAGAGAGATAGAGAGGGAGATGGAGAGAGAGAGATAGAGAGGGAGATGGAGAGAGGTGGTGAAAAAGAGAGAGAGAGCTGGGGAGAGGTGGTGGTGGGTGTATGTCAGCTCATCGTTGCATATGTCTGCAGAGGAAAACAGAGAGGGGGAAGAGGGAAGGAGGGAGAGAGAGAGGGAGGGAAAGAGTGTAGGAGGATCAGAACTCAGACACCTTAAATCTGCTGTCTTTCACTTCCTCTGTTTCAAACTGGAGTCCTGCCCTAGCCGCCATCTTTAGAGTTTGTCCAAAAACACTTCAGAGTCTGGCTGGATGTACAGTACATGCAGAGGAGTTGGAGTAATCTATTTTAACTTTGTGATGCATTTCTCTCTCTCTCTCTCTCTCTCTCTCTCTCTCTCTCTCTCTCTCTCTCTCTCTCTCTCTCTCTCTCTCTCTCTCTCTTCTCTCTCTCCCTCCCTCCCCCCCCCCTCTCTCTCTCTCTCTCTCTGTGTGTGTGTGTTTCAGATTCTCGTGTGTGTGAATCCAGGCCTGGCATCTGCGGGGCGGGCCGCTGCGTCGACCAGCCCGGTGGACGGCACACGTGTGTGTGTGACCCGGGTTACCAGTTCAACGCCGCTCGGCTACAGTGCCAAGGTTTGGCTCTTCCCCACTCTTTGGCTCTGGGCTCTATTGCTTTGGCTTTACCTGACACTCGTCCAGACAACAGCAACAAAAAACTTTCCACTTCAGCTCTTCCAGACCCTGTCAGGGAGAGAGCATGTTTAATAGCAGTAGTGCATTCTAAGGGGACACAGAGGTTCTAACCATATGCTGCGTAGAGGTTCTAACCATATGCTTCGTAGAGGTTATAACCATATGCTGTGTAGAGGTTATAACCATATGCTGTGTAGGAGGGTTATAACCATATGCTGCA
>NC_137928.1:7461458-7463958 GCF_963457725.1 Sprattus sprattus
AGTCAGGCACACATTCAGACAGACACATACACACACACACACACACACACAAACAAACTGCACATACATACATATATGCATAAGTATTAGTATTGGTGCTTATATAACTATATTATATATGAATATAAGTATTCAGTAAATTCCTGAATGTACAAACTTTCTTCACATCCCTCACCTCTCTCTCTCACCCTCTCCTCTCTCTATCCCCCTCTCTCTATTTCTCTCTCTGTCTCTCTCTCTCTGTCTTCCTCTCTCTATCCCCCTCTCTCTCTCTCTTTGTCTGCCTCTCTATATCCCCCTCTCTCTCTCTCTCTATCAACCTCTCTCTCTCTCTCTCTGTCTTCCTCGCTCTATCCCCCTCTCTCTCTCTCTATCCCCCTCTCTCTCTCTCTCTATCAACCTCTCTCTCTCTCTCTGTCTATGTCTCTCTCTCTCTCTCTCTCTCTCTCTACTCCCCCTCCTCTCTCTCTCTACCTCTCTCTCTACCCCCCCCTCTCTCTCTCTCTCTATTAACCTCTCTCTCTCCCTCTGTCTCTATCCCCCCTCTCTCTCTCTCTCTCTCTCTCTCTCTCTCTCTCTCTCTCTCTCTCTCTCTCTCCACAGACATAAATGAGTGTGACGAGGCAGACACTCCTGACTGTGTTAACGGGCAGTGTGTGAACACTGACGGCTCGTACCACTGCGAGTGTTTGAGGGGCTTCTCCATGTCCCGCCGACCCAACGTCTGCGTCCCCGCTTAGACCCTCCAACATCCCATAATCATACGCTCTCTCATGGGGGGGGGATCCATGGCAACCCCTTTTGACATCACTCACTGACACTGGGGTCTGTGTGAGAGAGAATGTTTAGATTTCTTTGTGTGTTTTCATTTGTTTATGTGTATGTCTCTGTGTGTGTGTGTGTGTGTGTGTCTGTCTGTATTTGTGCCACTGTGAGTGTGTGTGTGTGTATGTCTGTTTGTGTGTGTGTGTGTATGTCTGTTTGTGTGTGTGTGTGTATGTCTGTTTGTGTGTGTGTGTGTGTGTGTGTGTGTGTGTGTGTGTGTGTGTGTGTGTGTGTGTGTATGCATATCCATGTTTGAGTATGCACAACACTTAAATGTATGAGCAGTTGTCCTCTGGATCTGATATGCTCCTACTCCAACCCTACTCCAACCCTACTCTAGCCCTACTCCAACCCTACTCCAACCCTACTCTAGCCCTACTCCAACCCTACTCTGGCCCTACTCAGTCATGCCCCAGCCTCTCTGGTCCTACACCAACCCTACTCTAGCCCTACTCCAACCCTACTCTGGCCCTACTCAGTCATGCCCCAGCCTCTCTGGTCCTACACCAACCCTACTCTAGCCCTACTCCAACCCTACTCTGGCCCTACTCAGTCATGCCCCAGCCTCTCTGGTCCTACACCAACCCTACTCTAGCCCTACTCTGGCCCTACTCTGGCCCTACTCAGTCATGTCCCAGCCTCTCTGGTCCTACACCAACCCTACTCTGGCCCTACTCAGTCATGCCCCAGCCTGTCTTGCTCCAGTCTGCCAGCCTGAGAGCTAGGAGCCTGATTGATCCACACTGTCCTGAATCTGTAAGGCCAGACTCAAACATCACTTCCCTCTCTGTCCCTGCCTTTAAACCAATCAATACACAGCGCAGTCTTTCGGACCCCCCCCCCCCCCCCCACTGCTCTCCCCTCTGAGCTGGGCAGCCCTGAGAACCTGGACACCCCATCTCCGACCGCCCCCCTACACACACACACACACACACACACACACATCAGTGGGGTGGAACTAACCAACTGTGCAGGGACTAGGGGAACAACAACACTCTTTCCCCAGCGGATCAATTCTGTGATTATCGGTGCAGATTGGGAGGCTCCGCTGGTGTGATCTTAATCCCATTGACCAGTGTCACAGCGGGGATTAGCAGCCAATCAGAATGAAGTCACTATCGCTCTTAAGTCACAGCCACGCCACACGGTTAAATAGACATGAGCCCTCTGGTTAGGATGTACGTATATACTGTAGACAAGTCACTGCTAGCTTTGAAGACAGTAACCAAATGTATATTCATCCACTTTGCTGGGGGTACCCATGCTTTCATGAGAAGGACTTTCATTAGCAGCCAAGATGATGATGATGATGATGATGATGACAAGGAAGTCACATGAACATGTTATGTCTTTTCGAGAGTTTTTTTTGTTTGTCATGTTCTATGTTTATGCTTCCTGATTAATTATACGTTACCTCTGTGAATAAGAAACTTTTACACAATATGTCTGACTTTCGGACCCTACTCAGTTAGCGGCTAGCTGGAATGGATCTGTTGTTTATCTGGTGTCGGGTCAGCACCACACCCAGTCCAGAAGTGGGCCAGACCATTCACTAGCCAGCCGCGTCCTGATTGGGCCCTGAAAGCTCTGACCAATCAAACGGCTTCGTTCACCACTCAAACTATCAGACATTATTATCGTGCGAGTCAGTCTACCCGCAGACATTCACTTTGCT
>NC_137928.1:7468958-7471458 GCF_963457725.1 Sprattus sprattus
ACACACACACACACACACACACACACCCACCCTGCCCTTGGCACCATCACCTGTTCCCAGGGCCCTGCTCACTGTACCCATGCGGGTCTCACACCCTCACCAGGTAATCCCCCACCCCGCCCAGCGCTGATGACCTACTGACTGACTGCCAGGTACACTCTCACACACACACACACACACACACACACACACACACACACACACACACACACACACACACAAACACAAACAAACACACACACACACACACACACACACACACACACACACACACACACACACACACACACACACACAAACAAACACACACACACACACACACACACACACACACACTCTCTTTTCCTCACCCACTCCCTGTAACTCTCTATCTCTCTCTTACTCTCTCTGTATCTCTCTCTCTATCCATCTCTCTCTCTCTATCCAGCTCTCTCTCTCTATCTCTCTGTCTCTATCTCTCTGTTTTACACCTTATTCACCCCATAACCCCCCTGTCTCACATCCCTGTCTCTCTCGTGACAATGTTCACAATCTGTCTGTCTTTCTCTCTCACCAGCACCGGCTTCGTCTTCATCATATCGCTGGTCTTCCCTCACTGTCTGTCTCTCATCATTACTCCCGGGTTGGCTTCCCTCACTGTCTGTCTCTCTCTGTGTCTGTCTCTCATCATATGTATCTCTGTGTGTCTGTCTCTCTGTATGTCTGTCCCTCTGTGTGTCTGTCTCTCATCATATGTCTTTGGTTCTCCCTCACTGTCTGTCTCTGTGTGTCTGTCCCTCTGTGTGTCTGTCTCTCTGTGTGTCTGTCTCTCATCATATGTCTCTGGTTGTCTTCCCTCACTGTCTGTCTCTCTGTATGTCTGTCCCTCTGTGTGTCTGTCTCTCATCATATGTCTCTGGTCTTCCCTCACTGTCTGTCTCTCTGTGTGTCTGTCCCTCTGTGTGTCTGTCTCTCTGTGTGTCTGTCTATCTGTCTCTCATCATATGTCTGTCTCTCATCATACAGCCGCGGAAAAAATTAAGAGACCACTTCAAAATTATCAGTTTCTCTGGTTTTACTATTTATTGGTATGTGTTAAAGTAAAATGTACATTTTTGTTTTATTCTATAACCTACTGGCAACATTCCTACCAAATTTCAAATAAAAATATTGTCATTTAGATAATTTATTTGCAGAAAAATGACAATTGGTCAAAATAGCAAAAAAGATGCAGTGTCTTCAGATCTCGAATAATGCAAAGAAAACAAGCTCATATTCATTTTTAAACTACACAATACTAATGCTTACACTTAGGAAGAGTTCAGAAATCAATATTTGGTGGAATAACCTTGATTTAAAATCACAACTTTCATGTGTCTTGGCATGCTCTCCACCAGTCTTTCACATTGCCGTTGGGTGACTTTATGCTACTCCTGGCGCAAGAATTCAAGCAGCTCGGCTTCTTTTCATGGCTTGTGACCATCCATCTTCCTCTTGATCACATTTCAGAGTTTTTTTTATGGGATTCAGGTCTCGAAATTGGGCTGGCCATGACAGGGTCCTGATCTGGTGGTACTCCATCCACACCTTTACTGGCCTGGCTGTGTGGCATGGAGCATTGCCCTGCTGGAAAAAACATTTCTCAGAGTTGGGGAACATTGTCAGAGCAAAAGGAAGCAAGTTTTTCTTCCGGGACAACGTTGTACTTTGCCTGGCTGAGGTTTGTAAAAGACCATAAGGATTGAAAAAAGCGGACTGGAGGGTCTTCTAGTTCGTCTTCTCTGATGAGTCCAATTTTCAGCTTTGCCCAACACATGGTCGTCTGATGGTTAGACGGAGACCTGGAGAGGCCTACAAGCCAGAGAGTCTTGCACCTACTGTGAAATCAGACTCATCAGAGAAGACGAACTTAGAAGAACCTCCAGTCCGCTTTTTCAATCCTTATGGTCTTTTACAAACCTCAGCCAGGCAAAGTACAACGTTGTCCCGGAAGAAAAACTTGCTTCCTTTTGCTCTGACAATGTTCCCCAACTCTGAGAAGTGTTTTTTCCAGCAGGGCAATGCTCCATGCCACACAGCCAGGCCAGTAAAGGTGTGGATGGAGTACCACCAGATCAGGACCCTGTCATGGCCAGCCCAATTTCGAGACCTGAATCCCATAAAAAACCTCTGAAATGTGATCAAGAGGAAGATGGATGGTCACAAGCCATGAAAAGAAGCCAAGCTGCTTGAATTCTTGCGCCAGGAGTAGCATAAAGTCACCCAACGGCAATGTGAAAGACTGGTGGAGAGCATGCCAAGACAAGTGAAAGTTGTGATTTTAAATCAAGGTTATTCCACCAAATATTGATTTCTGAACTCTTCCTAAGTGTAAGCATTAGTATTGTGTAGTTTAAAAATGAATATGAGCTTGTTTTCTTTGCATTATTCGAGATCTGAAGACACTGCATCTTTTTTGCTATTTTGACCAATTGTCATTTTTCTGCAAATAAATGATCTAAATGACAATATTTTTATTTGA
>NC_137928.1:7476458-7621458 GCF_963457725.1 Sprattus sprattus
CTATTAAGGGGGAGATCTTGAGCCAAAGCAGATATCCAATACTTTTATGTCAGTTCATGTTGTTATGTGATTGATTTTCGTGTGAAGACTCAATATGTTACTTAACAGCCTGCGAGTGTTGATTAGAGTGGTCGTTGGCCCGGATTTTGATGTTTGTTTACCGTCTC
Source organism: Sprattus sprattus (assembly GCF_963457725.1). NCBI lineage: Eukaryota > Metazoa > Chordata > Actinopteri > Clupeiformes > Clupeidae > Sprattus > Sprattus sprattus. The sequence continues at coordinate 7,476,626 of NC_137928.1, forward strand.
TTTTTGCTTTTGTGCCGATGTCGCTATTTCTGTAGTCTGTAACATCTGTCACAATCTGTCGGATGGGTTGTTGTGACCAGTGGTGCTTGAATGGCCATGGAAAGAACGGAGAGAAGCAGCCAATAATTGGGGACTGTGAACTGTTATTAGTTCTCAATTATATTAGTTGATCTAATTAGTTGTTCCATGCAGTTACTATAGCATGTGGTCCAGTTTATTTAGTAGCGGTAGTACATTTACTTTTCGTTCGTTTATTTTAGGCTTTCAACTTTAATAAGTTTACCATCTTTCATAAAAACACTCAACGTGCATTAATACTTTTTTTACAAAATTGTTTGTGTAGAGTCAGTCACTCTGAGTCAGTGTGAGGCCAACTGTGAAGCATGAACAGATTTGATCTAATTCACCAACACACAGTACTGTCTGAAAAACTATCAATATATTGATGAAGAGACACTGTCGGGTAATGGATTCTCTAATCCTAGTGTGGGTGAGTGAGTGAGTGTGAGTGTGTGTGAGTGTGTGTGTGTGTGTGTGTGTGTGTGTGTGTGTGTGTGTGTGTGTGTGTGTGTGTGTGTGTGTGTGTGTGTGTGTTGTTTTAAGGGAGAGGCTCATTGATTGAGGTACTTACCACGAAAAAAACCCACGAGGAGCCCAGTGTCGCCTCTCCCTGTCCTGGCTTGCGTGAAGGGAAACACTCAATACTCTATTAGAGGCTTTTTTTTGTCATGCCAGCCTCCAACTTGGAACTCCTGTCCAGTGGCTTGTTAAGCCGTGGGCCAGTCGGGATCAATATGCCGACTTTAGTCTGGAGCGGATTGCTATCGATTGCTGTGTGAAGGCCCAGGATGCCAGGCGAGGGGACTGGGATGGAAACACGACGTGAAAATAGGAAATATAAAATAAACAGATGGACACAGCTGATGAACAGAAAGAGAAAAACAGCAGATGAGAAATGTACCAACATGGCAGAGTTAGGTCATGTGGTGTGAACCTGTCACCAACCAACCAACCAATCAGTCAGTCAACCCAGACTTTTATTTAGTTATTTACAAGTTTTTTTTTATACAAGTGTAGAGTGTAGAGAGTGTTGTACATGCATTTTGACTGCACAAGGCCTAACACTGCATTGTGCCTGATCCACTTTGACAAAGCACACTGCATCCAGTAGATGTAGAAACTGGGGCGACAGTGGTACAGGAGGAAGAGAAGTCGTTTAGTGATCAGAAGGTTGCTAGTTAGATTCCTTGTCGAAGCGTCCCTGAGCAAGACACTGAACCCCTAATTGCTCCTGATGTGCAGTGTGCCATCAGTGTAAATGTAAAAATTGAATACATCCTTGTAAATCACTTTGGATAAAAGCGTCTACTTAATGTCAATGTAATGTAATTGTAAACTGTGCATAGGTTCTTCTGATGAAACATTTACTACTGCTTACCTCAGTCGACGTTCACGTGCTCCGCTGTCAAAGGCTTGGTGCCCAACAAACTCCTGCGTTCCCTTCCCTCACAACAGACCAAGAGCTCAAGTCTGTGTGTGTGTTTGTGTGTGTGTGTGTGTGGTCACCAGGCAACATTCCCTCACAACAGACCAAGAGCTCAAGCCTTAGCTTTACGCTTAATGTAGATCACAAAAAGAATACTAGTTTTTTTTTGTGAGCTTGATAACAATGTGATCTAAAACGTTTTCTCATGTGTCTCCACAACTGTTGGCATTAGTGTGATGAGTTTTTTTTCTGTGTGTGTGTGTGTGGTCACCAGGCAACATTGAGTACACCTGCCCAGTGACCAACGAGTGTGAGATCACCAAACGCCGGCGGAAGTCCTGCCAGGCATGTCGCTTCCAGAAGTGTCTGCGAGCGGGCATGATGAAAGAAGGTACGTCTGCGTCTGTGTGTGTGTGTGTGTGTGTGTGTGTGTGTGTGTGTGTGTGTGTGTGTGTTAGTGTGTGTGTGTGTGTGTGTGTGTGTGTGTGTTAGTGTGTGTATGGTAGTGCTGATGTTGCTTCCAGAAGCCTACCTGTGTTGAGTATGATTGGTCCAGAAGCATACCTGTGTTGAGTATGATTGGCCCAGAAGCAGACCTGTGTTGGGTATGATTGGTCCATGAACACACAGGTCAAAGGGCAGCTTTACTTAAAGTAACAGTAATAGATTAGTACTCCTCCTAACTCATGTTAAAGTAACAGTAATAGATTACTACTACTCCTCACTTTTCCTATGGTATAAACTGCTCTGACCTCTAGCAATACTGGTGTAAAAACAGTCTTAACAAAATATGATCGCAAGTTATAATTATATTTCTCTAAAATATAAATGTGTTGAGGACAGAGATGGGTGTGTTAGGGTGTGTGTATCGTGAAATATAAGTGTGTTTAGACCGAGATGGGTATGTTAGGGTGTGTGTCAGGTGTGTGTATGGTGAAATATAAGTGTGTTTAGGGCCGAGATGGGTGTGTTAGGGTGTGTGTTAGGTGTGTGTTTGGTGAAATATAAGTGTGTTTAGGGCCGAGATGGGTGTGTAAGGGTGTGTGTTAGGTCTGTGTATGGTGAAATATCAGTGTGTTTAGGACCGAGATGAGTGTGTTAGTGAGTGTGTAAGGTGTGTGTATGGTGAAATATAAGTGTGTTTAGGACCGAGATGAGTGTGTTTGTTCTGTGTTAGGTGTGCGTATGGACCGGGTCAGAGGAGGCCGACAGAAGTATAAGCGCAGAGTGGACTGTGGCCTGTCCCTCTACACCAAAACCCCTCTCACACACCCAGCCAAACCCACCGGTAAGAACCAAAACCCCTCTCACACATCCAGCCAAACCCACCGGTAAGAACCAAAACCCCTCTCACACATCCAGCCAAACCCACCGGTAAGAACCAAAACCCCTCTCACACATCCAGCCAAACCCATCGGTAAGAACCAAAACCCCTCTCACACACCCAGCCAAACCCATCGGTAAGAACCAAAACCCCTCTCACACATCCAGCCAAACCCACCGGTAAGAACCAAAACCCCTCTCACACATCCAGCCAAACCCATCGGTAAGAACCAAAACCCCTCTCACACATCCAGCCAAACCCATCGGTAAGAGGACATATGTTAGGACTTTCAGAAACTAATGGACAAAACAAAATCTTTGTTTCTAAAGTATATAGTTCTATAGTCATTAGTATAAAAAAAAAAGTTTCTGACACTTTAGAAATAATAAAACTGAGTATTTACCTAAGTATTTTCTATGTTTTCTACGTGAATAGTAGACATATAGTTACACTTGTATTTGGAATGCTGATTGTTATCATTCTAAGAACAGTGTAAACTCTCCCCCGTGTCGTCTCCTAGGTAACAAAGTCATCTCCCAGCTGCTGGTGTCAGAGCCGGCCCCTCTGAGCGCCATCCCAGACTCCTCCCCCTGCAGCACGGAGCTAAGGAGCCTGCTGACCCTGTGTGACCTCCTCAACAGGGAGCTGCTCGTCCTGATTGGCTGGGCCAAGCACATCCCAGGTACGTGACCTCACCTGCCCTCTGGGGGGTCAAACCCAAAACCTTACCTCGCGTTTGTTTATCGTCCAAACACTCGTCTGATTGGCTGCTGTCCCGCCCCTCTGCAGGCTTCTCTGCGCTCTCATTGGTGGATCAGATGGCACTGCTGCAAGGTGGTTGGATGGAGGTGCTGGTTCTGTCCGTGGTGTCGCGCTCACTGGGCTCCGCGGACGAGCTGGTGTTCGCCGACAACCTGCGGCTGGCCGAGGCCCAGTGCCGGGCCGCCGGACTCACGGACCTGTACACCGCGCTGCGGCACCTGACCCGCAAGTACCAGCAGATGGGCCTGAGCCCCGAGGAGCTGGTCACCCTCAAGGCCATGACGCTAGCTAACTCAGGTGAGACACGCACTCACACACACGTATACATACAAACACACACACACACATAAACACACACACACACACACACAGATACACACACAGATACACACACATACGCAGGGTCGTGCCATGCAAAATCAAATGCAGACTGATCTGTGTAGGATCAGAACAACCAGAAAGATGCTTTTCTAACCCAACACCTACCAATGGGTTTAAAGGAAGCAAACACCTTGAAGCCTTAGTTTAAAATGTATCATCTATACTGTGCAGTGCTGTGTTCTTTAAGTCAAACACCTCGAAGCCTTAGTTTAAAGTGTATCATCTGTACTGAGCAGTGCTGTATAAGTCAAACACCCTGAAGCCTTAATCTAAAGGGCATCATCTATACTGAGCAGTACTATATAAGTCAAACACCCTGAAGCCTTAGTCTAAAGGGCATCATTTATACTGTGCATTGCAGTATAAGTGCTCTATAAGTCATCTATACTGCGCAGTGCTGTATAAGGGCAAACACCATGAAGCCTTAGTTTAAAGTGCATCATCTATTTTTTACTGATCTGTGTTCTATAAGTCAAACACCTTGAAGCCTTAGTTTAAAGTGTATCATCTATACTGAGCAGTGCTGTATAGGTCAAACACCTCGAAGCCTTAGTCTAAAGGGCATCATCTATACTGCGCAGTGCTGTATTGTGCTCTAAACAGACTTGGTCACCAAGGTTATGTCAAGGGCATCCAAAGGTCAAGAAAGACTTTGTGACGGAGATTTGACCAGCAGTCCCAGACAAAAGATAGCAGAATGTGCACCAGAAACTTAACTCCAGCCTGAGGGCAGCCCATCATGGCGCATTGAAAGGCTTTCTCATGGCACAAGGAAGCTAAAATGGTCCCTGATTGACCGTGATGGAGAGCATTGTTCTTGTGTTCATCGCTCAGCTAACAGCTCTCAGCAGAGGGGAAGAGGGGCCTCCCCAGGCCAACCCTCTCTGAGTCCCAGCCAGGCCCCGTCCTCTCCTCTCCCCCCCCCCTCTCTCTTCCATCATGGGCTGGGGCAAGGGAGAGCCAATCAATACCTCGGCTGTGAGGAAGCCGTTCTGCTCTAGCCCACAGCAGAGATCAATAAATCCATTTCTGACCGTCTTTCCCAAACCCTCTCTCTCAGAAGCCCATTTTTCCTGGAGGTTACCCTCACTGTGTGTGCCGGTCCGCGCTCACACACTCACACACACACACACACACACACGCCACAGTGCTTACCAGGGTGGAACGGTGATTGCCGCCATAATGGAAATCAAAAGCCGAAATGGTTTGAACTGGAAATGCCCTCGCCCTGCCTATTAAAGCATGTTTGCTGAACAATGGGACTTGACACAATGTGAGAACAACAAGGGGTGTGTGTGTGTGTGTGTGTGTGTGTGTGTGTGTGTGTGTGTGTGTGTGTGTGTGTGTGTGTGTGTGTGTGTGTGTGTGTGTGTGTGTGTGTGTGTGTGTACATGTGACTGTAGTGGGATGAGTGAAAAGCACGGCCACCCAAGCCTGCCTAGAGGCCCCTCTTGACCTTGGTGCCTGACATGGAGTGTATGCATGTGAGTGTGAAATGATGAAAAAGTGTGTCTGTGTGTTGCCAGTACAGCATCTTCGTCCACACGTAGTATACATGCCCACATCAGTACCAAAATGACAGCTCAAACCAGTTGCTATGTCAACAGCAAACAGTACAGTGGGTCAACAAATCAGACAAAGTGTTAATCAGCTTCTTCATTCAAACATTAGTATGTGCACATAAATAAATCCTTAACTGTGTGTGTCTCTTGTCAGACGCGGCGAACCTGGAGGGGGCGGAGGCGGTGCAGCGGTTCCGTGACGGGCTCCACGAGGCCCTGCAGGAGCACGAGAGCGGGCAGCACCCCGGCGAGGTCCACCGGGCCGGCCGGCTGCTCATGACGCTGCCCCTGCTCCGCCAGACAGCCGTCCGCGCCGTGGACACCTTCTGCCGGCTGCACCTGGAGCGCCGCGTGCCCATGCACAAGCTCTTCCTGGAGATGCTCGACAACAAGATATGAGATCCGGCCCAGATCCGGCCCTGATCCGGTTGAGATCCGGCCGAGCTGCGGGGCCACGGCTTGCCATGCTAAGTTTTGAACTGCGCTCTAGGGTTGACCTGAGTGACGCTATCAGCAACGGACAAAACCAGCTTTTATAGTCTTTTTCTAGGGGAGGGGGAGGGGCTCAGGTGAGGGCAAAAGGAGATACATGTTTTTCTAACTATATTTAAGTAAAAAAAAATATTAAATTAAAACATCAACAAAAAAAAAAACTGAATGCACTAAACTGACATTTGTGAGGTGAAGCTGAAACAAGCATTTTAATACTGAAGAGCTATTTTTGTATCACTGGATTATTTATTCAGAGTATTTATATCAGTGCTACTGCCTGCACAATGATCAGGATGTGAACACACTTGAACATTCTGACAAACAGCGCTGACTAAGGAGTCAGTGCTGACCACTTCATTCCCAAGCCCAGCTGTTTCTCTGAGTATTGATGCCTATACTGATTCATTGACACACCAAACTGTAGCAGTAGCTGAGTACTGTAGCAGACTCTGACCCGGGCCCCGTGAGGTTACACTGGTTAGAAGCAGGCGGGCACATGAATCCACTGTACCGTCCTGTAGCGGTCCAGACAGAACTCTGATTGGCATTTTGACTCATTGACACACTACACTGTTGACTGTTGCGATAGCAAGCAACTGGATCTAGACTCAGCTCCAGTTCCAGTGCTTTATAGACACTTTGCTAGACTGTCCTGTAGCTGTTGAGACGGCATCTGGTTCCAGACTCATTGACGCACTGTCCTGTAGCGGAGACAGCATATAGTTCTAGACTCATTGACGTACTTCCCTGTAGCGGAGACGGCATCTGGTTCTAGACTCATTGACGCACTGTCCTGTAGCCGAGACAGCATCTGGTTCCAGACTCATTGACGTACTTCCCTGTAGCGGAGACGGCATCTGGTTCTAGACTCATTGACGCACTTCCTCAGACGCCATCTGGTTCTAGACTCAGCTCCTATTATTGGCACTGATTAAGATTCTGACACAATGGCACACTGCACTGTATCTCATCCCGGGGAGAAACGGCCAGTGGGTGAAACGGATCAGTTTCACACTCCTCTCCTATCTAGGCCGCTAATGACGCTGACTGACACATCGACACACTTGTTCTGTATCCATGACTGGATGTTCTCATGAGGTCAGGGTGAAGGCAAAGCTGTGATGAGCATCCTGTAAGCGGATCACGAAGAGCCGAATGCCGTCACTGGTGGTAGTATGCTTACGGGAACAGGCTTTTGACTTCTACCGAGCACACATGTACATGTAAAGCGATCATGTTTCTCTGTGCAGACACCACTGCCAGCTATTTCTACTTCTCTGAGTAAAAAGCTTTTTTTGAAATTACATTTTGTGTCGTGTCATGTGATTCCTGGAAGACTGTAGAATGTTCTAGGTGCAACACCTCCTTAAGTACCAGTATGTTATACACTTCCTGTACTAAATCATACAACGAACTTATGCCATCAGGGATCAAGGGAACATGCTAATATGGCTTCTCCGACAACAATGCTACAGTCTGTAAATTCTCCTTTTAAAATGTTCTGGAGCGGAAGGTCTACTGGTGTTTTAGACCTGTGTCGATTAAGCCTGATGCAGAGTTGTCAAATGTTCTCCTGAACATGTAAGCATTGAGCTTGAGCTAGTTAACCGACCTATCATGGCTACTAGTAGGTATGGGCATTATAAGTCATTTCAACATTCCAGTACATTCATACTCTGTGGTAGTTTGTAACCTGTACATGGATTACTGAGGTGTAATTTCGCCAGCTTTAGACACTCACCTCTTGTTTTCGGAATAGCCTTGGCTAACGTACAATGATTCTGAACATATCAAGCCATGACTACTAGTATAGTCAAAAAGACAGAGTATACTATAATAATATGAGATGGTAACGTATAACGATTAGTGTCCGGACTACAGAAAGCTCTTTTAACACAAACACACGTGTATAGTTTTTTATTATTAAATTCTTTTGGAAGACATTAGACCAGTAACACTATACGACTTTAAACAACATTCTGCAAACACACACACACACCTGCTGTCATGTCCTCACGATATTGTTCTGCATGTTTCAGTGATCCAGAGAGCTCAGTCCTCTTTAAACCTCCATGATAAAATTATTCCTTGCACAACTACATGAAATGGAGCACACACAAACACTAGAGCAATAAACAATGTTAATTTCACACACACACACACACACACACACACAGCATGAGGGGCCCTGCCTGCAAGTGTCACACAACTCCTGACAGCAGGACTCAATATAAGGTTTCCAAACAACAATAACATTTCATATCTGGTCCTCGCTTTGTGACTTAAATGAACACTCGTGTTTACAAAGTAATTGCATAAATCTCAACAGCATTCAGTGAAGGAGGGACATTTGAAGGAAACACTGCCCCCTTCTGGAAATCTGGTGTGATCACTCCCATTAAAAAACAAACAAACAAAAAAAAAAAAACTGTTCAAAAACAGAGCCATGAGAAATGCAGTCTGACCAATAAACATGTTGAGCATTAGATACATCAACATCAAAACAAAACAGCGGAGAAGAAACCACACACGGTACACACGCATCAGTCTGTGTGCATCGCGACAGTGTTTCTGCTCTGAATAACAACAGTGACTTAAACTCCCTGAAGAGAGTGTGGGCTAAGACCGGTTCGGACGTGGCCTGCATTCGGGTCCCGGTCTCAGGCTCTCTAGGAGAGTGCAGTGTGAAGGGAACCCTTGTGCAGCCCACCAAGGCCACCATAGAACTCTGATCAACTCGGATATAAGGGGAGGACACACACACACACACACAAAATATGAATTGGCAGTGTTGGTATCCTCAGAAAGGCACTCAAACACACATCCAGAGTCACTTGACGCACCCACACACACACACACACACACACACACACACACACACACACACACACACACACACACACACACACACACACACACACACACACACACACACACACACACACACACACACACCCACACACACACACACACACCCACCCACACACACACGTCAGTATAGCTGTGTAGCTGGCCCAGGGTCATTCTAGCCATCATGGATGAATACGACCGTACAGATGAGTGAATGTGAACCCTGATCTCCGTCGAACAGCGATGCGTGCCAGTAACATTAAATATCTTTGCTATAGTTATACTCCGAAGTTAGTTCACCGAATGTCGGAGCGCACAGGAGCTTCGCCAGCGCGTTGAACGTAAGAGATATGCGTGAGGAGTGCCTTAGGTCAGGACTTTTCTCTTAACAGTGTGAGACTACCTCTGGATATGCACTGCTTATGAGTTGCTCCTGTTGTATAATGGAAGAACTAACGAAGCAAAATGACAATCAGGTCTAGATAAGCTTCTTGTAACGAATATCACAAAAATGGCAAAGGCAGAAATCAAACGGTCTGGATGACAGTAACGTCCAACCATGTGAAGCCCTCTCAACACTGTGTTTCAAGGGAATGGTTCTGGACTCTGGTACTGTACGGGCCAGGATTAGTTCCCTAGTGGCCCCTCGGGTCGGTTCTGACCGAGCCACTCAGTACAGTAACTCTTCTCATGTCCCTCTGTGTATGCATGGGCTTAACATGAGGCCAATAGCCAAACGGCCAGCTATAAGACACCCTGGAATGAGTTTCTCTCAGTTTTCCTTGTGCAAAACACTTAAAGGACATTCATTCATCACGGAAAACCAAGCACGCTCCGAATCAAACTGGCCAAAAGAGTGGCGATCTGGGAATGCTTATGGGAAGAGCCCAACAGTGGAACAGTGAGGGACGCACGATTGAGAATGAGTGAATTAGTCTTAGAACTAAGAATACAGAAATGTTACAAACAATAAAAAAAAAAGTAACTCAGAAAACCTTTTTTTCTTCCCCTCATGGTAAAGCTATGGTCGGAAAGCCCTTGAAAAAACTGCCAAGACTTCATGGAAGACGTTTAGCGATCACAGTCTTTAAAAGTTCCTGTAATCTGAAGATTTACTTTCTGTACTTCTCTCTCTCTCACACACACACACACACACACACACACACACACTCTCTCTCACACTCACACACACACACGCACACACACGCACAGACACACACACTAAAAGGATGCATCCAGCCAATCAAAAGCTCGTCTCATTCATGTGCGGCTTAGGGCTGGTTGCCGGGGGAGACACCAGGCTGTCAGAGGCGGGGTTGGAGCCATCACTGGGCGGGGCCTCTGTGCTGGAGGAGGGGCCAGGTTGGCGTAGGGGGGAGACAGGGGTGAGTGAGCGAGTCGGGCTGAGGGCGGGGCCTGATCCTGGTCCTGACGAGACGATCGACGGCGACCTCCTCATAGAGGCTCCTGAAGAGGAGGAAGATGATGATGACGAAGGACCCACTGCTGCTGCTGCCGGTGACGGAGGGTGTGGGTGTGGATGAGAGGGAGCAGGAGGAGGATGAGAGGGGGATGAACAGGGGAGGGCAGGTGGCGACCGGAGCCCCAGACGCGCCTCCAGCTCGCTGGACACGGCCAAGCTGCGCCTCCCCGCCACCACCGCGTCCACACACACTCCCATGGCCGCGGCCTCCGCGCCCTTCGCCCGCTCCTGGCAGCGCTCGGCGAAACTGCCCCGCCTCAGGGCGTCGCTGGGGCCGCGAGAGGGGAGGGGGCTGCCCCCCCCTACGCTGCTGCCACTCAGAGACGCCTGGCTCAGACCCAGAGCGTGCCCGCCCTGCCCCTGGGGGGGGCGGCAGAAGGGCACCAGGGGCGCCTGGCGGGGGAGGCTGCCGGTCAGAGAGGCAGCGACTCCTCGCAGGAGAACCCCACGCTCACTGGCCTGGGACACCAGACTGATGGAGGGGAGGAGAGGAGGGAAAGATGGAGTCAGGCCAGGCAGCACACAAGATTTAAGCAATAAGCCCCAAGAGGCCGTGCTTTGCGCTGATTTTAGAACAGGTAAGGGAGTTGTTAGGCACGACGCGAAATTGTAAGGTAATGCTGGATTTTACAACGGCTTTTAGCCAATCACAATCAAGGATTTGAACAATCAGGTTTAGAAACAGAAGTAGCCCCCTCTGCTGGTCACACAGCGTCAGTACAGAAAAACCTTCTGCTGGTGACACAGTATTAGACTAAATCTACTCAGGGCGACTCAACATAGAGAGAACATTAACTGAGAGAACATTAACTGAAAGAACAATTGTGAATGTTATGGCGTGCGTGAAATATACACTGATGCGTTTATATGTGAGTGTGTATTATAACCTGCAACAGGTATATTATAATTAAATATACACTGATGCGTATATGTGTTAGTGTGTATTATAACCTGCAACAGGTATATTATAATATATACACTAATGCCTATATTTGTGAGTGTGTATTAAAACTAGCAACAGGTATATTATACTTAAATGAACACTGATGCATGTATGTGTGAGTGTGCATTATTACTTTCAAGAAGCATATTTTAATTAAATATACACTGATCATAAGATTGTGTTTGTGTGTGTGTGTGTGTGTGTTATAACCATACCTGCAGGTAGATGTACGTGGTGTACTGGAGTGTGTGAGAGAGGCAGCTGGACTCATGTCAGGTGTGCGGGTCAAGGCCAGGTCACACTGATCCAGCAACTCCAGCAACTCCTCCTCTGTAGGCCCGCCCAGCGCTGTACACACACACACACACACACACACACACACACAGATCAATCAAACCCTTTCAACACTTGCTGATCTCCTTAACCCTTGTTTTGCATTTACTCTTATGACAGGCAGACAGGATACAGCTGAAGTCTAGACAGTAGCTCACACAATATCCTCTAGAGTTAAACCCATGCACGCTAGCTATGTTTGGTCAGCCATTTTTTATGTTTTTTTTGGTGGTATAATTACACCTGCTTCTTGTCCTGTGAATCTTAACTGGTGCGTAATCCTTTAGTGTGTGTGTGTGTGTGTGTGTGTGTGTGTGTGTGTGTGTCATTGAGATTGGCTGCTCTTACGACGCCTACATGGACACCTGCTATGCGTCAAAACTGCTTAAATATCAACCCCTAAGTACTGTTCTAACCAACTATGGCTACACATGTACAATCATTGCCTTGATCTTTGGCAGCTTAGGTCATGTGCATAGAATGTGTGTGCGAGGCCTACAAATCTGTGGTCTCTCAAAAAAAAGGGCCAAACACTTTGCAAAGTACTGCTCAACGTCAGCATTAATAGGTAGCCTCTTTATCTGGAAGCGCAGGTGTCACCTTTACCCGTAATGCACAATATGGACTAGAACTTTGAATGCAATTTAAGACTTCCCTTTAGCCAAATTTGGATTTTGCCTGATATGTACTAATTTACCTAATCCAAATAAAGAAGTAAACTGTGTGTGTGTGTCTGTGTGTGTGTGGTAATCCTGAATGGTGTGGTTAGCTGCTTCTGTTTAAACGCGGAGCGTCGTCGGGCTCCTGACCTTTGATGTCCACCTTCCCGGCGATCTCCATGGCGGTGGTCAGGTCCCACATCTGGATGCTGCCGTTGCCATGGCCACTGAAGAGGTATCGCCGCGGCCGCGAGCCGATCCGGCTGGAGCCCTCACACTCGTGCACCATGAAGGCCGTGATGGACGTGCCGTCCACCGAGCGCACCTCACACACCCTGATACAGAAGAAGTTGGGGGTCAAAGGTCCCTCAGGAAATGACATCATAGCATTCCGCCTCACTTCAGTACGATCTAATGTTAAGGCTACACATGATCTACAGTAGCAGTCAAAGTTTTGGACACACCTTCTAATTTTTTGAGTTTTTTCGTTACTTTTATTATTTTCTACATGGTAGATAACACTTTTTTTGTTTAGTACATCATTCCGTATGTTTTCTTTCGCAGTTTTAATTTCTTCACTATTAATCTACACTGTAGAAAATAATAAAAGTAAAGAAAACACTTCTCCATAAAAGTAAAGGTGTGTCCAAACTTTTGACTGGTACTGTGTATGAACAGCCGTCAGTTAATTTCGCTAATTCCTGTGATTTATTGCTTTAACCCTAGTTGTAACCCCTGACCCTTAATCCAACCCTCGATGTAACCCTAGTTATATAAAAACAGGACATATGAAATCCCAAAAGAACAGAGAGTTGTAGGGTAACGGCACCCGTGTGACTGACCTCTTTCCATTGGACGAGAGTCGGACGTAGAGCTTGTCTGTGTCGGGTACCACTCTCTGGATGAACACCTGCTGGTCATCTCTCTCCCCGTACGGACCTGCAGGGGACACAGGAACACTCCTGCACTGTCAGTACTGCAGAGGCCAACAGAATGGAACACAGCTGCACTGCACTGTCAGTACTGCTAGAGGCCATCAGAATGGAACACACCTGCACTGTCAGTACTGCAGAGGCCAACAGAATGGAACACAGCTGCACTGCACTGTCAGTACTGCTAGAGGCCATCAGAATGGAACACACCTGCACTGTCAGTACTGCTAGAGGTCAACAGAATAGAACACACCTGCACTGTCAGTACTGCTAGAGGCCAACAGAATGTAACACTCCTGCACTGTCAGTACTGCTAGAGGCCAACAGAATGGAACACACCTGCACTGTCAGTACTGCTAGAGGCCAACAGAATGGAACACACCTGCACTGTCAGTACTGCTAGAGGCCAACAGAATGGAACACACCTGCACTGTCAGTACTGCTAGAGGCCAACAGAATGGAACACTCCTGCACTGTCAGTACTGCTAGAGGCCACCCGAATGGAATCTAGGCCACCACATACAAGGCTATGAAGAGTAAGTCTTTTCCAAAAACACTGTTCTGCCACGGCCATCGTAATGGCGTCTTTAAAAAGCACCGTCCTGCTATCATATACAGTAATGTTGATGGCACCACAGTGACGTTTAAGTGAGAATGTCCTTATGAGTACAGACTGTGTTGCCCCAAAAGCAAGGTTTTTTTTACACAGTAGTATTATAAAAGGATCATCCCTTCATCATGACATGTTAGAGACCCCACACTGATGTTTTAATGAGACTGTCCATACGAGTAGTGTGTGACTTGCTCTCTCTCTTTGTCTCTCTCTTTCTCTTTCTCTCTTTCTTTGTCTCTCTCTCTCTCTGTCTCTCTCTGACTCACCGATCTCGATGCCGGCGGCACAGCCAGCGTGTCCGTCGATGTCGTCGAGTGAGAGGATTTTGAAGGAGGAGTGCGGCGTGGAGCCCGGCTGGGTGGAGATCATCCCGCGGAAGCGCGTCACCGTCCAGGTACGCACGTGGTTGTTGTCCGCACACACTGCAACACACACACACACACACACACACACACACACACACACACACACACACACAAACAGACTTAGAGGACATCTACAGAAGGACCAGACGAGGATCAGGAGAACACCTCTGGTAACACACGCCATGTGGGGTATCTGGGGCATTAACACACGCCATGTGGGGTATCTGGGGCATTAACACACGTCATGTGTGGGGCATTAAAGCAAGTCATGTGGGGTATCTGGGGCATTAACACACGTCATGTGTGGGGCATTAAAGCAAGTCATGTGTGGTATCTGGGGCATTAACACATGCTCTCCAGCCCAGGAGCACAGCTCAAATCAAACGGCTTTGTCTGCTTAGAAAACACTGATTTCCTTACAGTGTGTATCACAACAAAATAGAGCGTAGATCAGATAAGGCTAGTGTGAACCTGAGATCAGGTGTTTCTCTGAGAGCATGATCCAGGTGTGTGTTTCCCTAACTATCAGAGGAGGCTGGTGTGTACCTGAGATCAGGTGTTTCTCGGAGAGCATGATCTTGGTGACGGGGCTGCGGTGGACGGAGAAGGTCTGGAAGAGCTGCGGTCCGGAGCCGACAGTCTCTGGATGCTGCACTATCACACGCACCGTGCCGGAGCTGGTGCCGTACGCGATCTCTATCCAGTTACCGCTGTCACCTGACACACACACAGACACAACCACACACACACACACACACACACACACACACACACACACACACACACACACACACACACACACACACACACACACACAGACACAGACACAGACACAGACACAGACACAGACACAGACACAGACACAGACACAGACACAGACACAGACAAGGCAGACATTCAAGCACAAACACATTGACCGGTTAGGGTTGGCTGTTTGGTTATCAATTTCTGTGTTTATCTAACTAACCTTTTATCTCCCTACAGGCTCCCTTGTTGGTATGGCAACTTATACTAACTTAGATCTGGATTCTTTATCTTGATGGCATGGCAGGTTATAAACCCTTAGTTCTGGGTTATTTATTTTATAAACCCTTAGTTCTGGGTTATTTATTTTAAAGCTTATAGTACGACAGCTTATGTTTTCCCCCCCTCTGGTGTGGGCGGGACTTATTTAACCTCTTTATTCTATTGGTTGATTAATTTTGATAGGGTCATTTCACAATAGGCCGAGAGGGGGACAGAGAGAGAGAGAGAGAGAGAGCTGTGTGTGTGTGTGTGTGTGAGAGAGAGAGAGAGTGAGAGATGTGTGAGAGAGAGAGATGAGAGAGAGAGATGTGTGAGAGAACCCTGTGAGAGAGAGAGCGCCGTGTGACAGAGAGACAGATGTGTGAGAGAGATGAGAGAGAGAGATGTGTGAGAGAGAGAGAGAGCCGTGTGAGAGAGAGATGAGAGAGAGATGTGTGTGAGAGAGAGACGTGTGAGAGAGAGAGAGAGAGAGAGGGCAAGCAGACATGCAAGTGGAGGAGGAGGAAGACTCAAACCGAAGCGCAGGACATTTGTGCGATCAACATCCTAATATAGCAGACAGACCGCTTTGAGCAGGAGAAGACAGACAGCTTTGAGCAGGAGAAGACAGACAGCTTTGAGCAGGAGAAGACAGACAGCTTTGAGCAGGAGAAGACAGACAGCTTTGAGCAGGAGACAGCTTAGAGCAGGAGCAGACAGACAGCTTTGAGCAGGAGCAGACAGACAGCTTTGAGCAGGAGCAGACAGACAGCTTTGAGCAGACAGCTTTGAGCAGAAGACAGCTTTTAGTAGGAGACACCTTTGAGCAAGAGACAGCTTTGAGCAGACAGAAAGCTTTGAGAAGGAGCGGAGCCAACATGCATGTGAGGACAGAGAGAGAAAGAGAGGGGGAAAGAAAGAAAGAGAAAGAGAGAGGGGGCGCAGGGGAAACATCACCAAATCTGAACGTGAAATGAATAAATTGTCAAAGTGAAAGACCATGCCATTGATTAAAGATAAAGACCCTCTATACCCCATAAGGACCACTAATGAATCACGAGGGGAGCGCGCTGCACCAGTCTCTCTGTGTGTGTGTGTGTGTGCGTGTGAAAGGCAGAATGAGGGGTGAATCACATTTCATAATACTTGTTTTGGGCGTGAGGTAGACGCTGAGGGCCGTGATGGCGTCCTCGCTGGGGTCTCGGTACAGCTCCGTCACCAGCAGGTCATTGTCCTTCATCCGCAGAGGAAACTTCTGCACGTCTGAGGGACAGACATACAGGACCGTCAACACACACACGCACACACACGCACACGCACACACACGCACACGCACACGCATCTCCCTCAGGAACTCAAACTTAAAAGCTCACACAGAGTCTGTGGACGAGAGGACGGCAAGATTAACCATCACACTCACACAAGTATGTATGTATACAAACACACAAACAGATAATAAAAAAGTGTGTAATGTGTGTAAAGTACACTCACACTCACACTTGCACCCTCTCCCCTCTCCCCCCTCTCCCCCCTCACACACACACACACACACACACACACACACACACACACACACACACACACACACACACACACACACACACACACACACACACACACACACACACACACACACACACACACACACACACACACACACACACACACACACACACACACACACACACACACACACACACAGGACAGCAGTGTCAAACACAACCCAACTGGATAAGGAAGTATCGGTGGTTGTGTTCAATATTCCTATTTAACCTCCTTGGCCTCGTGGTCAGTTAAAGGATGCAAGCGAACCAAGACAACCCAACACTAATCAATGGCAATCTCCACATGACCCATCACAACAGACAGTGACAACAGGAAGTCTCTACGGGCTAAGGACCGGGTCGTTTGTGGAGGTTTGCTAACTGATTGTTTTCCCCATTTCAAATCACACGACCACAAAGCCGAACAGGCCCAAAGACACAACAGAGTACGAGGCCACAGGAGGATCGCTAAAGCCATGGAAGAACTTTTTCACAGAGACGAGCAGGCTTCATGTAGACACACTCGTACACAACCTTGCTTCCATCCATCCCACATTGATAACCCCAGGGTGAGCGGCACTGAAGGAGAGGCACTGCTGTACCTATGTAGTAGATGGAGCCGTCTATCCCATAATAACCCCTGGATGCTGTACCTATGTAGTAGATGGAGCCATCTATCCCATAATAACCCCTGGCTGCTGTACCTATGTAGTAGATGGAGCCATCTAGCCCATAATAACCCCTGGCTGCTGTACCTATGTAGTAGATGGAGTCGTCTACCCCATAATAACCACTAAAGGAGAGGCAGTGCTGTACCTATGTAGTAGATGGAGCCGTTGTTGCAGCCCAGGATGAGGAAGGAGCCGGCCGTGTCGTAGCTGTTGATGGGAACCACGTCCTGATTCTTGGGGGATAGGAGAGGAAGAGAGGAGTTATCACTAAAAGGAACCACCACACACACACACACACACACACACACACACACACACACACACACACACACACACACACACACACACACACACACACACACACACACACACACACACACACACACACACACACACACACACACACACACACACACACACACACACACACACACACACATTATATACAAACAGTGCTTTCTGGTTCTGAAAGTATGATCACAGCTGATCTTCAGCTGCTCAGGTGAGAAGGGGAAGAGAGGTTGTTGCTAGGTTACCTGCCAGTGTTTGGTGACGGCGTTCCACACACCCACTTTGCCCGTGTGGCTGGTGGCGATGAGCTGGTTCCCCACGAAGAAGAGGGCTTCCACGGGCACGTTCAGGCTGAACACACCTGCACACACACACACACACACGCACACGCACACGCACACGCACACGCACACACAGCACGATTTGTACCGTCACCACAAGCAACGCTGGTTTAAAATGCCTCTGCAGGCAAAGGCAAAAAAGCCCAAAAACAAATCTTTAGTAATAAAAAAAAAATGTTCCACACAAGACGTGACTTCATCTCACCGATCTCATTGCCGTTGCCGTCAGGGCAGATGGTCCACAGGATGATCTCGGTGCCGGCGGCAACGGCCACCATCTTGTCGTTGTCCCCCAGCGAGCCTCCCATCACCTTGGCGTTCAGGGCCACACGGTCGATCACCCAGTCCAGCCGGGGGCTGGTGAACACCTGCTGCCAGCCTGACGACTCCTTCATCCTGCACAAGGGGGGGGGGGAGTGAAAATACAATCCTGGACCTAACTTTATAATAAATAATAATAATAATTCATATTTATATAGCGCTTTTCTAACACTCAAAGACGCACGGACACTAGCTACACGTCTCCCTCAGACATCCTCTAATCACGGACACTAACTACACGTCTCCCTCAGACTGCACTCTAACACTCTAACACTCTACCCTGCAACTGCTGATGCACCTTTATATGTAGATGTATTGCTTTTTTTAATTTACTTAGATATTTATTAATCTATTTATTAATAGTTATTTATTAATTATTTAGCTGTGGAAAATAATGTTCACAGCATCCTAAGTTTTTTTTAGCTGTCTGTTGTTGCCTCTACTGTCTCGTTGTCTTTGTGACAATAAAGTACTTTGAACTTGAACTTGAACTTTAGATAGGAGGAGATGAGTGTATCGTCATCACACCAAGAGATATTACTGGACTTTCCTATATACCTATTTCCATATCTAGTCTATCCCATCCCTATCCCAAAGTGGATGTCTCCAAAGGTTATGACTAAGTGCTAGGGATTTACCCCGGGGCACACAGGGACGCATACACTCTTCTCTCAAGGCAACAGACGCTAAATATGTGTGAGTGTTGCAAGCTGCAAATGTCTGTGTGCCTTGAAGGAGACTCGTCCCCATGAGTGTGATGTGAAGGAGCAGATGAACACAGAGGGGACCCAGGCGCTCGCTCACCTGTAGCAGACCACAAACTGGGCATACGCCACGCCGATCCAGTTGTGATGACCACAGACAATGCGCACCATCCCTGCGTCGGCCCCAGAGCCAGAGACTGGAAGAAGGAGAAAGATACCAATCAGTCAAACACATCACCACAGATACCAATCAGTCAAACTCATCACCATAGATACCAATCAGTAGGGGTGGGGGGAAAAAATCGATTATTCGATTTTTCTCGATTCTCTCTAAAAAGATTCTGTCTCGATTCAGAAAAATTCATAATCGATTTTGTAATAAAAAAAAAAAAATGTACACATCCATTTAATGTTGAAATGCAAGCTGCAACGATTATTGCATTTTCATAGAAAGACAAAATTGTGACGAGGAAAAGCTTTTTCTCTTCTTAAAAAAATAGAGAAGGTTATTCATCTGTTGATTTTCTTGAATTATCAAACACAAAGTAGGAAGTGATTTTAGACTCTGAGTAGCAACCTTGAAAAGTCGAAATGCATCTATAATCGTTTTATCGGTTTAGAATTGATAATCGATCATCGGTTAAGAATAAATAATCAGTTTAGAATCGAATCGTTGACCTCTGAATCGAATCGAATCGTGAGGTGCCAAGAGATTCCCACCCCTACCAATCAGTCAAACTCATCACCATAAAGATCATTCCGATTCTGTCTGATTTAGAGCTATACCTCACTGCCCTCAGCCACAGTTATTATTACATTATTATTACTGCCTTTATCTTTCTTATTATAAAAACAGTATAATCATTATTACTGCCTTTATGTATCTTATTATTCGCTGTTGTATTTACAAGTCATTTTACAATACAAAAAAAGTGTCTGCTGCAAAAACGATCTACATAAGTGGCCCCTGTGGCGTGTAAACCATGCATAACATAACTTTTTTGAACTTCTAACTTCTGGAAGACGCTACAGATCCATGCGAGCTGGGACGACACGCTTCAACAACAGCTTCTTCCCCTCTGCTGTCAGACTCCTGAACTCTCAATGCTGACCTGGAGTATTTTTTTATTTTTATTTTCCCTACCCCCTTCTCTCCCCTCCTACTGGCCTGAGCTACCCATGACAAAGAATACCACCAACATTGTTGTGTGGCAATAAAGTTTTATCTTATCTTATCTCATCTTATCTTATAACATAAACACTTTGATGCCAACAGAACACAGCAGGCTTCTCTCAGCACAGAACCACACAGAACCACACAGAAGACCGTCTGGACCGGGCCGCTCTCCGGGGCTCACCTAGCATTCTCTCCTCCATGGCGGCCTTGCCCAGAATGCCAGCGTTGCCCAGGTTGGGTGGCATGGTGTTGCTGCGGCGCACCGGCGCCCGCTCTACGGGGCCCGAGCGGCCCCCCATGAACTGAGGGCCTGCCACGCTGTGCCGGTTACGCCTCTTCACAGGATACACTACAGTGCGCACACACACACACACACACACACACACACACACACACACACACACACACACCAGAACTTTGCATCAGAACAGAGAAGAACAACCTCAACATCGCAAAAAGTTTACTTAAGGACAATAACTGTAGAGAAACACATGATGTGTGTGTGTACACACACAAACACACACACACACACACACACATTTAGACAAGTAATGAATATCCTACACTTGCACACAAATGACCACCCAGACACAAACACTCAGAGCCCAGAGTCATTGAATGCAGACTACACTGGGGCCCTTGAGGCGATGCCAGGGGACAGTTGACTGAGGGTTCTGGGAGTTTCTATGATGAACACTCTGGCCCACCTGGAGGAGGAAGATAGCCATTGAAGAGCACAGTCCCACACGAGGAGCGATCCAGCTCATCGCACAGCTGTAGCTTACGCACTAGAGAGGAGACACACACACACTTTAAATCAGTGATGGAGCTAAACTGTCTGACAGATCACTACATTACAGGAAATGAATGGCAGGCATATTACTTGATAATGAAGCACTGGTCATATTCTTTACGGTTTCATGCTTATTGAACATATTAAAATCAGCATCAGGCATACTCTCAACTCCTTACCCAAGGGAGTAATTCCATAGAACTCAGCCTCGTGCATTAATAAGTGCACATCCACAGATCTGTGAAGGAAAGGGAACGTGTACTTTTAAGACAATAGAAAAGGGTTCACATCAACTGATTTCCTGTAACAACTTCGGGCAAACATGATCTTTCAGGGAGTTATTCTCAGAGGACATTCCAAACATGGCTCAAGGCTAGGCCATCACTGAAACAGTAAGTCTGTGAATGTACTAAACCCAATTCATATGCTTAATTATTACCTCCGCCAAAAAGGTTTATGTTTTAAGTTTTAGGTTTGTTTGTCTGTCTTTTCCATTACGCAAAAACTACCAGGACGATTTTCATGAGAGCATGGCCTACAGAATAACCCATTGAATTCGGGTTCGGCTCCAAGGGGGAAATCACTTTATTTCATACTGCCAGATAAGAGACATTAGCTTAAGGGGGGTACTGTGGCGCAAGCAGTAGCCCCGACCACATACGGGCTTGAAGCCCATGGAGGACACAGGTTCGATTCCGGCCTGATGTCATTTCTCCTGTCAACTCCCCACCTCTTCTCCCTCTCATTTCCTGTCCCACTCTTCACTGCTCTATCGATTAAAGGCACAAAAGCCCAAAAATAAATCTTTAAAAAAAAAAAGACATTAGCTTCATTGGATATCTGAGCTCTTTAAATTTCTTCTAACCTGGGGTACAGTTCTTTGGTTCGTAGGAAGTTGAGAATCGGAGCGAAAAGTGTTGGGTCCCGGTCTATGAATATCTGTAAATGAAAAACAACGAGACAGTGAATGACGACAGAATGACGAATATTAAAACGCAGTCATTTTACAAAAGTTGCAGGTAGAAATTGACCATATGACAACTTACTGCTCCAGTTTCGTCTTTCAAAGTCGATATTCGACCACTTAGGAGACTAGTCGGTTTTCAAAGGAGGGAACAAAAAACATGTCATTAACAAAACGCGATCTGACAGTTCAGTGGCTGCAAATAACCCTAGCTATTCTGTTCATCACATTTCTGACAAGTAATATTTTCAGAATATCACCAACCTTGAGAAAAAGGAGTCGGGCACCCATGTCAGCGTCTGCTTAGAAGTACTGAACCTAAATGGATCAAATGGTTAGAAACGTACAGAAGTTAGTTAGCGAATGTTCCAATGACATCAAGGTACGAAATTCAAACGTCAAGCAAATCGTTAAGATACATCAAAGTATATGACATGGGGTAACGTAAACTTAAGTTAACATCCTAAACTCCTAACACTACTGTGATTAGTTAACGATATAAGTAAACTGAATTTCTGCTCTTGCAATACGACCCAGAACTACTTGTTAGCTATCTAAAGGATTGACCCCTAACGTTCACTTTGCACAAGGCAGTTCAGGACTGCATCCAGGTAGGTTGGCAAGATAGCTAATGTAAGTTAAACATGAAGCACCATTAGGTTCGTTGATAGATCGTTGCATTATGGTATGCATTTGGCCCGCGGGTCATCAGCTAACGTTACCGAGCTCGGATAAGAAGCACAGCCAAAACAAGTTATCGCTTGTAAACAAGCTAGCATGGTTCTGCTCCAGAACAGGGCGTTAGCCACTAAAAGCAACCCACTAGCTTGCTAGCTACCCCCGATAGCAAAGCATTATCTGGCTGGATCTCACACACATCCGTGTGGCAAACGCAACCCGTTCTTACCTCTTCCCACCGACATTCAAATGAATAATATCCCCAACCCTTGCCATGATGGATATTCGTGTCAAGGACTGCACATGATCAGTAAGGGTCGTAAACAAGGTTTTTAAATTGTTCCCCAAGTTACATTCATCTCAACAAAAGCATGAAACTGGCCCCTCTGACGGGACTAACTTCCGATACCGCATATGCGGTAAAAACTCAAAATAAAGGTCCTCACAAGATACAGATGATTTCTGACGATGGAAGCATTGATTTAAAAACATGTTCCTTTCAGCTACTCAGATCGTGTAAATGTAATGGTAAATACAATAGTTAACTGCATTGTAGGCACTACTATATCTCTGCCTTACTTTTAACATCATCCTTTACTTTGGAGGTCCAAGTAATGTTGAGGATCCACTTTCACTGATTATACAGGCAACTGTAAACTTTATGATATACACATGGTGATTTTTTTTTTCCCCAAAGGAAGGTAAGCAGACTTTTATTTTAACAGCCTTCGAGGTCCACCCACCCCTCCACTGCGCGAGCTCCACCCAGCGGTGGAAATGTGGACCTGCAGAGTAGTCCACCCGTTAGAGCAGATTTAAAATCAGGTCATACAAGGTGAGATGCTTACCGTCATAATATAACACCTATACTACTCAACCCACACTTCTGGTGGTGGGTGAAGTATCCGAAGCTGCAACGTAGGCTACTCTGCCCTTGTCAGGGCTCTCAAGTGTCACGCATTGAGCTAACAGTCACTCATTGAGTCATTTTGATCTTCCGAAAGTTTTGTTCACCTGAGGAAACCACTGAAGTCGTCTCCTGTTTTAATGTTACGACAAATTCACAATGGGCACAAGCAATGACAACTTGACTGCAGTTCACTCTTTTTCCTTTCTTAACTTTTGCATTTCATACAGTTATAAGTTGAAGTGTCTTTCAGAAGTTTCTGAGTTTGGAGATTCGTGTTATGATTTTATTTACGATTAACAAAGGGAGGCTGTCAATGGATAGTCTGATGTTACAAGTATCAGTTATTATAGTCTTAGCTCTCCCAGTAGTTTACCTCCCATTTTCTGATCATGGCCATCATTGAGGAGCAGCGTCCCCTTTGCAACTTGCCGCTATTTTGGGTTCTCATTTCTTCCTCCTTCTGCAAATTATGACAGGTGCCACAGCTGTATGTGCAGGTTGTGTAATGCTTCCTCAAAGTGTTCTTGGTAATGCTCAAGCTGGCAAAATGGCAGATTTACGACGTTTGTATGCCTTTGTCTGTGATTTGTCTAATAGGCCTATACGCAAACTTTGCAAAAAATTAAATAAATATAGGTTTGTTTTGCTTCAATAACCTTGTATTATGTCTTCTTGTCCTGTCTTACTTACACCCCATGGACTTCAAATCAAAGTCTTTTGGCACCTATCTTCCTGCATAGTTACTGAGATAAAGAGAACACAAAGTGACACAACGTCTACGGGTGGGGTGGTATAACGTGACTGAAAGCACTTCTGCAAGAATTTGATTGAGCCCTTTCTTTGTTCCGGCACACTATGTTCTCACAACCCCCCTTCTTAATATTTCACTAGAACATTTTTTGCCCTTGAACATTTGCCATTCACATTTTTTCTTATACTCTAGATTACAAAAAATATAATACTGCGAGAATTAAACCAAATGTTTTGACATTAAAAACAAATTACTGGCCAAACATCTTATTCAAATTTCTGTAAAAACATATTGATTACATTACATAAGTTGACGTAGATAAATGCAATGAGTGACACACATACGACACTGTTGAATCATCAACAAAGTCCCATGGAAAAAGACATTGGCAAAACCTTCTAGTCGAACCAACGTTCCAAAAACCCTACTGGCTTCCAGCAAACGTACCATCCTTTTATTTAATTCTGTGGAACACAATGTTCCTGGCTCAAGTTCGAAAATGTGCTTTGATGTTTCCACAAATGAGCATACTGGTGTTCTACATGCCGCCAAGATACCTCCTGTGCCCATCAATGTGTGCTGGATGTGACAAGGTACATAGGCAGTAAGGGGCATCAGTCCAAACAACAGGCACTGAAGTCAATCAACACAGTCAAAAACGTTTACTTGCCAGACTGCAGTGATGAGTGTACAAGAGGTCAAAGTACATTTAAATGCATAAGGTTGACTGCAATGTACAAGAATACCATTTTCACAATTAATACATCTAATTCTATGACTATGCATATATAAGACATTCATACTTTTATTGTTACGGGGGGGCGTACGACAGGGGCGGGGCGGGCGGAATGCGGAATGGGGGCGGGTCGGGGGCTTGATTGGGGGTATATGTCACTCTTGCCTGTCTTCAAAACTTGAGAGCCCTGCCTTGTCGATCCATACACATGGTCGAGATGGATATTCTTTCCGTACTTCAGACGAACCTTCTCTCACTGGTTTTGGGCATTGTTGTTTTTGTGTTGCTGTGGATGAATCGAGGTAAGAAGAGCAGCTTTGAAAGATTACCGCCGGGTCCCCCTCCTGCTCCAATGGTTGGCAATTTATTCCAAATAGGCGTAGTGGAGCCATACAAGTATTATCTAGAGGTATGTGTTCACATTCTTTCAAACTCCATAGAACGTTTTCTTTCTTTCTTTCTTACTTTACTTCTTTTGTTTAACAGTCATCTGCAAAACAATTATCTAATTGTGCCTCTTCTGTACCAACAACCAAAGAGACCCTGCTTGTTTTGATAACTCAACATCACGCTATTCTCCAGAAATCTGCTTTGACAAGAGCTAGAAACAAAAAACAGTTTGAGTTAATATATGTTAGATCGTTTTACTTTTCATGGCTGCTCAGCTAGAGTATACTTTGTACAGTTCCCAGTCAAGACTGTATTGTTGAAATTATTTTCAGATTGATTGTTGGCAATTCAGCTTCAGCTTTTGAATCATTTATTCAAGCGTGCTGCAGTTTACAAAATACCTCAACCTTTCATGAGAAAACCCCTCTGCTTTCCTCACCAGCTCTGCAACAAGTATGGGTCAGTGTGTACCATCTGGCTGGCCAACAAACCAGTGATCATACTGTCCGGATATCAGACCCTCAAAGATGCCCTTGTCACCCAGGGAGAGGAGTTCAATGGTAGGGCTCAGTACCCCCTCCTGATGAAGGTTACAAAAGGATTTGGTGAGTCTGCTGGAAGGTCTTCTTTTCATGTCCCAAGAGAGTAACTGAAAGTTCACCAATGGACTTCTAGCACTGTTGGCATCACAGTGTGTATTTAAAGTGAAGTACAAGGAATAAGACACTGACCCATAGTTGCTGCTGCATAATAAATGATTCATGTGTGCAGACAGTCTGTTTGTTGGTACTGACTGAGTCTGAACTTTACACTCAGTGAAGTCTACCTTCCTCAGAAACTGAATAAGCAGACAAAGTAGGAGAATCATGCATGGGAAAAAGCTTCATCCACTTTATTTACACACCATGCAGCCATTTTACAGTGGGGAAAATAAGTATTTGAACCCCTGGCGGTTTCACAAGTTTGGCCACTTGCAAAGAAATGTGTGATCTATAATTGTAATGGTAGGTGTATATTAACAGTGAGAAACAGAATATCCACAAAAAAATCCTGATAAATGCATTATATAACATTTATGACTTTATTTGCATTTGATGCAAAAAATAAGTATTTGAACCCCTAGCAAAACTGACTGACAAAAATGACTTAGTACTTGGTGGAATAACCCTTGTTGGCAAGCACAGACATCAGACGTTTCTTGTAGTTGGTCACCAGGTTTATACACATCTCAGGAGGGATTTATGGTCCACTCCTCTTTGCAGATCCTATCCAAATCTTTAAGGTTGCGTTTTCAATGGGAGGGAATGAGGTTCAAGCCCAATATTCCACGTTACATGGCCCCATCCATAGTCCCCTTGATGCGGTGGAGTCGTCCTGTACCCTTGGCAGAGAAACAGCCCCAAAGCATAATGTTTCCACCTTCATGCTTGATGGTGGGTATGATGTACTCTTGGGGTCATATTCAGCATCCCCCCCCCCCCCCCCCCCCCCCCGTCTCAAACACGGCAAGTCGAGTTGATGCCAAAGAGCTTGATTTTGGTATCATCTGACCTCATTCTGTCTGCCAATCCTCCTTAGAATCATTCAAGTGTGCAATGGCAAACTTCAGATGGCTCTGTACATGCGCTTCCTTGAGCAGGGGGACCTTGCGAGTGCTGCAGTACTTAAAAAAAATTACGGCGTGGTGTGTTGCCAATGGTTTTCTTGGTGACTGTGGTCCCAGCTGCCTTGAGATCATTCACAAGCTCCCCCTGTCTAGTTCTGGTGTTATTCTGCAGCTTTCGGATGATCACTGATACCGCACGAGGGGATATCTTGCATGGAGCCCCAGACCTAGAGCAATTAACATTTGTTTGGTGTTGCTTCCATTTACGAATAATCGCACCAATAGTTGTCTGCTTCTCACCAAGCTGCTTGCCAATGGTTTTGTAGCCCATTCCAGCCTTCTGCAGGTCTACAATCTTATCTCTGACGTCCTTGGACAACTCTTTGGTCTTGCCCATGGTGGTGAGGTTGAAGGTGTGAAGTATGATTCTTTGGACAGGTTTCTTTTATAAACGTCACCAGTTGAGATCAGGTGTACCTTGTTAGACCTAATGAGGATTAATCTGTGTGCTTCTTGGGCACATAACTGGTCATTGTGAGCCAGAATTCTAGCTGTTTGCTTGGGGGTTCAAATACATCAAATGCAAATAAAGTCATAAATGTTATAAAATGCAGTTTTCTGATTTTTTTTGTTGATATTCTGTTTCTCACTGTTAAAATACACCTACCAATACAATTCTAGATCACACATTTCTTTGCAAGTGGTCAAACTTGCGAAATCGGTAGGGGTTCAAATACTTATTTTCCCCACTGTATATGTTCTCAAAACTTGAATTTTACCAGATGTCAGTGGGTCCGTTCTAGTTCTGGTTCTTGTTCTCCTCAGGTGTGTTGGCCAGCAGCGGTCAGCGCTGGAAGGACCTCCGTCGGTTCTCCATCATGACGCTGAAGAACTTTGGGATGGGGCGGAGGAGTGTGGAGGAGAGGGTCCAGGAGGAGGCCCGGAGCCTGGTGAAGGCGTTTGATGAGTTTGATGGTGAGGTTGGAGCACTTCACTTTTCATCCATGTGTCTCGTATCAGTGTGTCAGTATAGAACAGGGGTACTCAATTAGACACCCAAAAGGTCCACTCGCCAAATTTCCATTCAGTCCAGGGGTCCATAACAGTGACGGTCAAAATCCCAAAACATAACTCCAACAAAAACGTTCAAACTATACACAAAAGGTGATGTGGTCTGGCCTTATTTGTGTGAAAGGTGACACTTTTTTGGTGGTTTAAACTTGGGCATAAAAGGTGTGAAGGCCAGGCGGAGGCACTGATGTAAGCGTTCATTAGTGAGTATGCTCCTGTATTTGTTATTTGTCTGTATATTCATGGTTGAAAAGGCAGACCCACAACAGTATTTTGAGGTATGTGTGGCTAATCTAACTATTACACTGCATGTTGCTTGGTATATGTTACGACCCCCTGTGCCTGTGCGCACCTTGCCTGCAGTCCTCATCCTGGCCAGGTGGAGGCAGTAGGCTTAGGATCTACCAACCTCTAATCAGCACTGATTATCCACACCTGGTGCCAGATGTGGATACTTAAAGACTGTCAGGCCAGGCGGAGGGACCTCAAAGAGTCGACCTCTGCTGCCCGCTGGCCCCCCCCGGAGGCAAACGTGGGCCTTGCCTGCTTTCTAGTGGTGGGGCCCGCTGTCTCAGCAGCCCGACGTCTACGTCGGGTCGGCAGAGCTTGGCTGCATCGCTGGGCTGGGGTAAGTTGTTCAGGTGACTCAGCGAGGCCCAACAGCTGCTCCGCCCCAGCCAACCTAGCCTCTCTTACTGCCCGCGGCATGTAGCTGCAATTCATGCAGGGGTCATCTGAGAGCCCCGCTCTCAGGTGCTCGACCCCGAGACAAGAGGGGCACCTATCATGGCCATCCTCCACCTGCAGAGGGGCCATGCAGGTTGCGCAGGAGTGGTCGCCCTCTATGCCTGCAACCCACACAGAGCTAGCCTCAGTAGGGGACAGTGGTCCCAGTGTAATGGGGACAACCAGAAAGATAAGGTGCCGGGAGAGGGCGGCAGGAAATGCTGCCATCACCAACAGATATTAAAGACTGACAGTCGACCACAATGTGCTGGGAGCGGGGAGCGAAAGCACTACCTTCACCAGGAGAGTGGCCAATCTCAACGGGTTTAAAGTGCAGAATAGATGTCGGGAGAGGGGGGCAGGAATCGCTACCGTCACTGACAAATATATTCGCGGGCCGGACTGTACACCACACCTGTGCTGGCAGCGGGGAGCGAGAGCGCTACCTCTGTCAGGAGAGGGTGGATGGCCAACGCGCAATGAGTTACCCGGCGCAGTCGGCAGAGGGAGGCCGGAACCGCCGCCGTCACCGGCAAAATCCGTCTCCGTCACCACGAGTAACACAATAATTCCCCTAGGGAATTGTTACTGCGCTATTAACGTAGTAACCGTAAAGAAACAGAAAATTAATGGTGGGAGAGGGGTGGAAACGCAGCCGTCACCACGAGTAAACAACAATAATTCCCCTAGGGAATAATCACGCTAGTAGCGTGGTAACCTAAACTACAAGAATGGTGGGAGAGGGCTAATGCAGCCGTCACCACACTTAACACAAATAATTCCCCTAGGGAATTGTTACGCTAGTAGCGTAGAGCAAATACAATGAATGGTAGTGGGAGAGGGGCGAAAGCAGCCGTCACCACAACCAACACACTAATTCCCCTAGGGAATTGTTACGCTAGTAGCGTAGTACGCTAGTAACGTAGTAATCGCAAACAGAATAGGGAGTTACCACGATTACCAACTCCTTGCGGCAACAGCTGGCTAAGCACGTAACTGGCTGTCTAGTGGTGGGAAGGGCGAAGACGCTACTTGACCACAGCAGTGTAATTACGGTATCGCAACCTATGGCACGCGCAGGCGATGCCAATAGCTGAACCAGCGATAATAAGAGAACCAGGGTACTTATCCCACAGTCGGTGCCCCCTCTGGAGGGTGAGAAGTTCACGGCTCCGACAGTGTCGCGAGGCCAACGGCATGGGACAGGATAAGCACCAAACTTTTTTAGCTTCCTTAGCTTCCTTAGCTTCTTAGCGAACACCAAACCTGCGTAGCGAGAAGATGAAAAGGAACAGTTTCCCTGACCCCACAGGAAGATATAGACTATCCGGGGGTCATCGGGGTCACGACGTGACAATTTTGGTATTATTCCTCGAACCTGCGCATGCGCGAGATGGATCATCCAGTGCTTGAAGCACCGTCTAGCGGTCAGCAAGGATGAAATAGAACTCGCGGCCAACATTGAGTGAGTGAGTTGTCATTGTCATGTTGTTTTAACAGCTCCTGATAGGACCTCTGGATTGGACACGGAAGATAGAAACCACATCGAGTAGTAAAGTATAGCGCGAAATCACGCAGCAATGAAAACTCTCTTGGATCATGATTACATTAGAATGTTGATTTTGGCTTCGGACCAAATTTGATTGCGTCTGGGTCCGCATCCGGACCGCGGTCCGCCTATTGAGTACCCCTAAGCTATGATCCGCATAGACATCATGTCTATGATGATCAGGATCATGATTTCCCCTGCCTGTCCTTCATGTAAAGGTGCAGTCCAGGATTACAATCCATTACACTTTTCGTCAAATGAATCAACTTGAATCTGTGAATTTGAACACAAACAATATTTTTCTGAACACATTTCACGAATAATAAAGATGCTGTGAAATTCATCTTTTTTACAGGCGCCGTTTTCAACCCCAAAGAACTGCTGTGCAATGCGATGTCAAACGTCATCTGTTCCATAGTGTTTGGGCACCGGTTTGAGTACAAAGACCCAGAGTTCTTGCAACTCTACAGTACAGTCAACGCCATCTTCGACGTGCTCAGCAGTCCCATTGGCACAGTATGGAACTAATGTCTTTTGTGTAACGTAGAAAAGCCTTTTCGAGTTTGTGATATTAAGTGATTAAGTTGTCAAGAGTATATTCTATTATTAGTATGCAGTGTTTCATCTCGAGTCCCCTTTTGAAAGTTCTTCAGAGTGGGATGGTTACAGCCCAATGTTGTTATACGATCTCTTCCAGCTCTACAACATCTTTCCTAAAATTGTCGAGCGCATTCCTGGAAAGCACAAGGAGATGTTTGCGTTGCTGAAGAAGGCCCAGGATTATGTGAAGAATCAGGCAGAGATTCGACTGAAGAACCTGGATGCCAACTCCACTCCCCAAGACTACACAGAGGCCTTTATGATTAAAATGATTCAGGTAAAGGACTACATAGAGGCATTTATGATAAAAATGATTCAGGAAAGTGCTGACCTTGGATAAAGGAAAATTGTGACCCAAAAAAGTTCATATACGAGGAGGGGCAATTCTTCAAATAATGGTGTTTTCCTGTCTGTTGGATTTGGACTTGTCAGTAGATACCCTTAGACCTACCTGAAATGTTTAAGATACAGAGGAAAATTAGATAATGATAGCGCTACCAATTATTAAAAATCCTTGAGCAGAGGTTTGGTTCCGCAACCGACTGTGTGTTTGGCAAACTTCTCCACTAGAGGGCCTCTCTTGCTAACTTGGCAAACAGTCTTATTTCAGCAAGGACTGAAGAGTAAACTCCACTGATGTGAGACCATGGGGCTATTTATTTCAGGAGAAGGACCTCCCAAATAGTGAGTTTCACTATGACAACCTGGTGAGCAGTGTGTGGAACCTGTTCGTGGCTGGGACTGAGTCAACCTCCTCAACCATGAGACACGCGTTACTGATGATGATTAAGCACCCGGATATTCAAGGTCTGAACCAAATTATTTGGTTAATTTTTCCTAACTGGAAAAAGGGGATGGTTTATGTTATTGATTCCTCACACCATGACATAGATCTGCTATGGAAATCTGTTTCGTTAATTTTTTCAGAAAAATATGTAAATATTATTTTTATATATGACTTAATGCAATATACAGTAGCTGTAGAAATAATAAGCATGAAATAAGTAACATATAAAACCACAATACTTCATTAAAACATTCAGTATAATAATGGTACTGACCGTTTTTATTGCTGAAGTTATCATCAATAGAAATAGCACGTTTTTCACTGGCTTTCTCAGCGCATGTCTAACAGGAGTTTGATGAGGTGCAGCTGAACTGTGAATTTGTAGAATAAATAAATATGAACATGTTTGCAATCCTTTAAGTGCGTGTCCATAAGGAGATCGATGACGTGATTGGCCAGGAGAGAAGCCCCTCCATGGATGACAGGTCTAAGATGCCCTACACGGACGCTGTAATTCATGAGATACAGCGAAACTCGGACCTCGCCCCAACCGCTGTGCCTCACAAGGTGACCGTCGACACCAAATTCAAGAAATACTTCATCCCAAAGGTGAGACAATCAATAGTAGAGAATTATAACTTTACATGTGCAAAACTTTAAAATGATAAGTGCGTTAGTTAGGATACCTGATGTTAGATCGTGTACGTTGAAAAGCTTTAGATGTTTTCGAGTGTAGGTGAAGCCCGACCTCAAGCAGATGGGTCCCTCCTTATGTGCCGTGGTTCTGCTTAAGGTTTCTTCTTGCATAACAGGGAGTTTTTCCTTGCCCCTGTTGCCTTTGTGCTTGCACTAAGGGGGTTCAGGCTCTGGGCTCTGTAAAGCGCCTAGAGGCAATTGTATTGTTATGGCGCTATAAAATTGAATTGAATTGAAGCCCTGTTGTTTTGAAGCAAATCCAAGCAAGTCTGGCAGCTAATCCTGAGAATCATTTTTATGCAGGCCAGGATCTTTATCTTTAGCGATAATTCCCACTCAGTCTCCCACTCTTAAAAACACTGACAGGATTGTGCTCTGTAAAAATGACATGTTCATTGTATGAACTCCATTTCCAATGTTCTGGTCATTCTATTCCTCCTTCAGGATACTATGGTTCTTCCTCTGCTCTCTTCAGTTCTCATTGACCCTAAACTGTGGAAGAACCCAGAGAATTTTGATCCCGAAAACTTCTTAGATGAGGAGGGACGATTTAAGAAGAACGATGCCTTCCTGGTTTTTGGATTAGGTATGTCAGTAGATACACTTTGAACTACCTGCCATGGTTACGCTTTTGAGGAAAAGGACAGTAACATTCACATATTCATGTATATATTATTTTGAGTATTTACGAGTTATGCAAATTAGTTTTCTTCATTACATTTGAATTACAGCATTAGTCTCCTTATTTAATAGCCACACCTTGTATACACATAAGCTTTTTTATCATGTATTACACGTATTATCACACATGTAAGTTTATTGTTATATTATTTTCACTTGTAGTTAAACAGAGGCCAGAGTACTACAGATACACCTGTAATCCTGACCATAACCATTGAATGTATCATGTCCACCCATTAACCCTCTTCTGGTTTCTTGCCTGGCAGGGAAGCGAGCCTGTCTTGGAGAGGGTCTGGCCCGGATGGAGCTCTTCCTGTTCTTCACCTCTCTTCTCCAGCGCTTCACCTTTGTGGGCACAAAGCCTCCAGAGGAGATCGACACCACCCCCACCTCTTGCAGCTTTGGCAGGATGCCTCGCAGCTACGACTTCTACGCCAAACCCAGGGCCCTGTTCGGCGTACAACTTAAGCTAAGATAATTAATTTAGCTCGCGACATGAGATAATATAGCTCGCTAAATGAGAACAGGCCAAACCGGTCTGGCGACGTGCGCTAAGATAAAAAATCGTCTAGTTAAGTTATCTCGTCAGCTAAATCGCGCGTGCACGTCCTGCTTCAAAAGGCAGGAAAGGTCGATCACCAAAACCATGATTTTTAATAGTCTGAACTCAAAGAAAAAGACTCATTTTTGTCTCCGCCTAAGGCAGAATATGACCATGAACGCGTTATGAAGAATTCAAGACCATAATCATGTCAAAATTCAACACTGCCGCGGCTGTGACACCAATATAAGAAACTGTGTATAGGCTGACTAATCCGTGATATTTTTCCCGCTGTGGAACATGTGTCTTTGGTGTAGCGGTTAGAGCTCATGGTTTGCATACAACAGATTGCTGGTTCGACCCCCTTCGCCTCCGTAGTCATTGTAGTTTTACATCTCCTTGTAAATCGCTTTGAATAAAACCGTCTGCGAAATGACTAAATGTAAATCGATTAAGAAGAAATTAAATAAATTGAAGCAATGAAAATATATTGTGGGTATTTCTCTCTTATCATGCTTCCACATTTTCTGCAAAAATGATATACTGTGAAGTAGACTGAGGTAGACTTTATTAACTACTGCACAAAAACTAGACACGTTTGCAAAACTATACGTTTGCAATGATGTAAGTTGCATTTGTTGATGACGTATGGTTAATAACATCGTGATTGTAGAAGGGACATAAAATCAAGATCTTAAACAACTTTCGCCAATACTTCCGTAATGGAGATGGGTTATGTGTCAAATTTCCTGGGATCAAAGAAAACGTTAGTATTCATGTGCAAACTAAAAATCACGTCTCAGGCTGAGCATGAAAGTTATTTCGGGTTTATCAACTGTACCAATGTCTCAACTGTAGGCTACTAATAGGCTACCACTGTCATATAATTATGAGTGCTTTGTTCTCCGCATCGCCGACATTACAAAATAAATTACTCGAGAAGGTCTTCTAAATTAATTATTCCTAGTCGGGTGGATCGGTAGCGTTCATACAAGAACTCGTCATGATGGAAAAATGGATCTTCTTGGCTATCGCAAAGAACTTTTCCTACGCTAATCAAACTACAATATGACTCCTTGTCAATGGGATCCCTCCTTTTGGCGCGGGTGTGGCAAGTTTAGCCAGCTAAACTTTGGTTAGCCTGCCCCGGAGCAGGTTAGTGCTAAGCGATTGGTTACCATGGTTATTAATATAAAGTTGCTCAGCCGAACTGGCTAAAACGGTGTTGTCTTTTTTTAGCCTGGAATTTAGCTCGCTAAACCGCTTAGCGAGCGTCGCCGAACAGTACCCAGGGCATAGATGACAGGGCAGTGGACATGCACTATGGACATGGACACACTGCAGGTGTAGGTGACTAGAATGTTTCAAAACAGGATGTAGTATTTGAATATAAATGAATGACTTGAATTGGGGTGATTGGCTCAGTTTAGCTTCAGGGTAAACAAGTCACTTTCAAGACAAGAAATAGTCATTTATCCAACCCAACTCATTGGTTTGTGCAATCTTTAAAACTGATTGAGTTTGTACAAAGGTGAACTCTTATCAACCACCTGAAGGTAAAACGTCATGGTCCATATGGAAAGTGTGTGATTTTGTTTTAGCTTGAATGAGAGTCTGCTGGAAGAACTGATGTGGTGTGTCTCCATCACCTACAGTAGCCTACATGGCTATATACCAAAATAGAGTATGGATTTTAACTGCACTGTAATGCTGCAATACCCCAGTGTCATCCCACATTTTATGATATCTGACATCTCTTATTTATATATATAATGAACATTTCTGATCCACTCAATACTTTCCAACTCCAAAAATGTACAGTACATCCCATCAACCATATCTAAAGTACAAATAATCAGAATGGTTCATATGGATCTTCCTGCTTTGTTACATATATGGTGGAGTTAAATATACTGGACAGTCAGTCCTTTGTTTATTCTTAGTGATGGTTACATTTAGCCTGGGTAAATTAATAAGTTTCACGTAGAAACAAAAGATTGGTGTGTTGTATTGTTACTTTGCTCACCATTTTATCAAGTATGTGTATGTATCTCTTTCAAATACAAAAAAAATGTTTGTTGTACAGATTTCACGGTCATTTTTATTTCTTCTTTAGGGAATTATCAAGAAATTCTTCTCATATTTTCGATGTTGCCTCTCTGTCTGTGTATCTTATGCATCTGTAACAACCCACTCCTAGTCCTCTACCCGATCCTAGTCCACCGCATGCGTCACTTTGCGACACTGTCGACACTCGACAGCGAAGCCGCGCATGCGTTGAATACAACATTAAGTAAACCCACATTATACTTTAAGACAAGAGCCATATGTTGACGTTAAGCCTTATGCTGTTAACCATTTACAACATTATTCAATATTACGTTAAATAAACCTACATTGTGCGTTTAGACAAGCCAGATTTGTTGATGTTGAGCCTTATGCCTTTTAACCGTTAACAACATAATTAAATATAACATTAAATATACCCACATTATGCGTTAAGACAATACAGATATGTTGATGTTGAGCCTTATGCCTTTTAACCGCTTATGTCTGACCATGCGAGATTTATTTTGAGCCTTATGCCGTAAACCGTTTGTGTCTGAGCATGCGCAATAGGGTGTACTAGGAACGGGTAGAGTACTAGGATTAGGATTGGGTAAAGGACTAGGATTGGGTTTGTAGCTGCCAAATGTGAGGACCCTGCCTGATGTGAGTCCGCCGCTGCCTGATGCGAGTCCGCATGCGCAAACACAAACGGTTTACGGCAGAAGGCTCAGGAGCAAACTATCCAAGACGTGCATTCTCATACATGTTTTAATATCAACGTATCTGGCTTCTCTTAACGCATAATGTAGGTTTATTTAACGTAGTGTTTTATAATTTTGTCAACGGTTTACAGCATAAGGCTCAAGTTGTATTACTGTTACTAGTAGGCTAATGAATGCACTGCTTAACTAATAATTCAATAAACATGAAGCTTAACATCATAAACCTGGGTGGATTTCAAACGTAAACAAATGCGCTTGTCATTCCACTTCATGCTGTAGCCTACACCACCAGCATTACCTGAACCTGGCTCGTTGTACTACAATAGTGTCGCAAAGTTTGCGCATGCGGACTCACATCAGGCAGGTCCTCACATTTGGCAGCTACAGGGTTGTTACAACCTGCCGCTTTCCTCTGTACTTTTTCTGTTACCGCTAAGTAATCAAAATGGTCTGTAATTGTTCTCCTTACCGCCACCAAATGGACAGGAGTATGAAATTGCTGATAAATATTAAAAATTGAAAGATAAAATGTTAATTGCGGTCACAAACAGACTACTGATATCCAACCAGTATCCAATGCTTGGTTTTTTTCATACTGAATATAGTCTACAGTGCATGTGCAAAAATGAAAAAAAGAGATATGACAACTTGACGTTTTTAAGGCTATATTTCCAATAAGAGGGCCTTCGGAAATTATAGCATTTAAACAGCTTAGTTTCCATTTTCTTGATCTTGGTTCTTTAGGTCCCTTGGCTCTAGAAGAAAAACATACAAACACTACTTAATATGCCATGTTAAACTCTATGGCACTGCACTATTAATAATATGGACTACACTGTTTTAAACAGTAGTGCTACAATGATTACTGATTGACCTCCTGATTGGTCTTCAATTTTTTTTTTTTTTAGGACTATGTGTTCCATGTCTATGTTCTCGTCATGAACTTGTTTACGTACCTTGGCTACAGGAAGGCACAGAGCACTCAACTCCTTTGCCGATCTCTGCATTACAATGCATGTAGACCTGCAGAGAACACAGTTTTGGGGGCGTTTTGTCTTTCCTTTAATTAACCTTTAGAATTTCATCTAGTTATTTGACGCAAAACTTTTAAATATCATCACTGCAAAGTATATTACGCAAATGGTTTAATGTAGGCCTATTGAGAACAGGTCCAATCTATTTAATGAGGGAAACATTTTTGGAGCACAGTTTGATGATCAAATACATACTAAGCCTTGAGACTCTTTGGATTTCACAAAAGAAAACATTTTGATCATAAACCGCTTGTGATGTTGTGGATACTTCACCCCCTCCCCAGGGGTCACCTTGATGACCTCAGTGTGGTGACTGTCTCCACGGAAAGGACACCTGGCATGTGAATAAAAGTCAAATCAGAGCAGAGACTGAAACACTGCCATCTGCTGACAATTATTAACATTGCAACAGAGGTTTGAGCATCAGCAATACCTGTCAGTCAGCAGATTCCATCTATGCTTGTCTTGGGGATCTTCTGTTGGGGTTGCCCAACAGTCCCTCAAGCAAAGCACAAGTTCCCTATCCTCCCGTTTGAGAAGGAACGCTTCAACAAACACAGGATCGCCCAGCACATACTTTGATGAATCACTCTTCCTGTGAAAAGAGCTATAAGATGCATCTGAAAAAAAATATGGGAAGTAGGCTAAAGAATTACTTCCTCATTTTTAGTGGACACAATCCCTCTTGTAGGCCTTTTTCTACTTTACCTTTAGCAAATCTTATTCCGACACGAAGCAATCCCTCATTTTTCTGAGTTAAGGACTGTCCAGATATAGGTTTCTGGATGTCTGTCCTAAGTGTGGCTGCACCATGGAGAGTGTAGGAACACTGTACAGTGAATCTGTAGAAACACTTTTCATCTGTCATCAATACAAACCTTAAGCCATAGAAACAACTAAATTAAAATGTTGCCAACAATGAATTCTTACTTGAACTGTGGATCACGAAATATTGACCCGTGTTTAAGATGAAAGACTTTTACTCCTAAGATATTAACCCAGTAGGAAATGCGTCCACTAAAAACCTTGAACAGAAAAAAAGCTTAGGTTTTCGGGGGAGAGGTTGAAACTAAATTGAAATGGATGACGTCGGACAATGTTATGCTATATCAGACCTTGACTTTTGTACCACAGCCTGTGAGTGGGAACTGAAACATCACAGACTGACTGCTCTTGAACTTCGGCTTGCAAGTAGTGCTTCTGTTGTAGGAAACATGGACTGAGCCTAAATCCAGTGGAGGAACTGTAACATTACTTTGGATGATGATGTGAAATCCCTTCTTGTCACAGTAGCCTGACCAATGTTTCTCTAAAGATCAAAAAATACTCAAGTTTATTCCAAAACGAGTTTATAGCAGCCATGTATTTGATAAAAAGGAAACTGCAATTGACCTTTGAGTAAGATCTGCTGCATTTCATTAAGTACAGGTAGGCCCAGGCTGCTTGTTATTCTGTCTCCTCCATTTTGATTCAAGTCCCCTACCGGATTTGCCACCTGAAAAGGTAAGGAAATACTAGCTCTTGCACCTCTTCCACTGTGACCAGAGCTACAACATATGCATATTGTTCTTCTCTCAGGAGGCTTACCTTTGTTGGATATGTGACACAATAGTCTTCGTCATGAAGAGTCAGAAAAATCAGAGCGAAAAGTACAATTCGTAGTGATCTGCGCATTATTTTGTCTTCTAAAATCTCGCTAATATGGAGCAACGCACTGCACATTCCAGTCAGCACAAACACACCAGTTGAGACCAATGGCCTTGCCTTGCATTATGTTCGAGACGACAGCTGATGACTAATTTGT
The DNA here is from genome assembly GCF_963457725.1 of Sprattus sprattus. Classification (NCBI taxonomy): domain Eukaryota; kingdom Metazoa; phylum Chordata; class Actinopteri; order Clupeiformes; family Clupeidae; genus Sprattus; species Sprattus sprattus. Next base: position 7,515,953 of record NC_137928.1, read on the forward strand.
TCTGAGTGTCAGTTACTTGGTTGTGTGTAAGTGGTATACCCAGGATGATTCTGATTTCACGAAATTGATGCAGCAAATGTTCGCTAATGGGGTGTCTAGAAACCAGTGGAGAGAGCGATTGCCCTAAACGCACTTCCACGCGTATAGAGTGACTAGGTGGATCATGTCGACATGGTTGTTCATGAACCAAAGTTCGATGAAAGAGGCGAGCAAGTAAAGTTGTGGTACGACTATGATGGCCGTCAGGCATGTTGGGAAATGCAATGTCACGTTTTATTGGGGGATGTGCAAGTCCGTGCTCGACAACTTGTTAAGTGAACTTTAGATGAGACAATTATGGTTATCATAGAAACGCCTGGTGGGTCCACCAAATACACGAATACACAGTAGTTAATAGAAACATTTATTGGCTCAAGTACACATTGTTAACATTTTGAAAAAGGGCAACACAAATGTCACTCGTGAACATCCTGCCATATAGATATCATTCATTCAGAAACTCAGTGCTGTTGCAATAGATGGGATTTTGAAACAAATAATCTGTTGAAAAGAAAGGGGCAATGAATGAAGTAAATGTAAACAAACAACGTGCATTAATATTCATGTGTCATCATAATTATGGTTATGCATTAACTGAGTATTCAAGTAAAAGTAGCAATTGTACTTTAGGGTTAGGATCAATTTTACCTTAAAATAACAGCTTTAAAAAAATTGGGCGCTACAATGACGTTTATTATGGCCTCTGTGCCATTGCCATACCAGGTTCCATAGGCATATTACTTCGCTATGAAAGTTTCTGTAAGCCGACCGAGTAGCTACTCTCTACCGGACTAGTATCTTATTTGCCGTTTTGCTTTGTCTTGTGCTGCACTTGCTTGATGTTTGACTGTGTTAGGAAAGTTGTTGACTCACTAGTTTGTCATAGTGTCAAAGTAAGCCAATTTCAATAGGTTTCGTTAGGTTAAGCCGCTAGCATCTCGTTAGCGATTAGCATTTTCTCCGTTGTGCAGCTTTAAGTTTTTCCTATAGCAGGACGTAGCCTATGCTGATAAGAAATCGTTAAGGTTCAATTCTGGGATGATACTTACTTTGGCCTCTCCCCCCAGCTTTATTGTCTTTGCGTTCTTTATTCATTTCTGTCTGGTTTGCTGTAGCAAATCATACAAACATATCACTATTCCAATTAGTTTTTGAAATACTTAAAATAACTTAAATAAAATAAATATTAAATCTTGAATATATTACCATAGTTTGGTTGGGCAACATGTAAAATATGACTCCGAGGCGAACTGCTGATATCTGTTTGTGAATATAATGTATTTTATAATAAAGACCAATATTCCCAAGACCTGTATTTTTGATACCTAAAACAAGAAGAAAAAGACCCAGAATACCTCTTTGAAAATTAGTATTAAGAGCTCCCACTTGCTGCTGATCAGGATCATGTTCATCATTTTCTGAATATTGAATTAGACATGTTATAGCTCATAATAGCCCCTAGAGCCATGGCAAGATTCTTATGACTTATGGGGATCCAATCATCAAGGGATGTTAGTGACAGTTCACTTCATAAAAGACAATATTACAATACAATGAATGTCCTCACTGAAAATGACTGTTAAGGGTCTTCTCTCTCTCATATTAAAAGTAATATTAATCACAATTAAAATGTTGAATTACTTCAAAGAAGTAAAGAAAGATAAGCATACCATAGATGACGCTGTCTGTTCTATGAACTGCAAGGAAATATGAAAACATGGATAATTGACATGAGCAAAGGAGGCAATCAAGAAAAGGTCAGGTTCAGGTCGAACACGAAATAATTATTAAGCTATATTTTTAGTTTTACAACTGAAAAATGTGAAATGTTAAAATGTGAGAAACCTTGATTGGGAGTGAAAGCATCCCCACCCCCCTGGTTAAGGTTGTTCCGCTTAACAGGGTGGCGCTCACGTAAATTGTTTGAAGCAGAGCCACCTAGACAGAGAAAAAGAGAGGTAATGAAGTGGATAGCATTTTTCAAAGAGTCATTGTTATGGTATCATTCATATTCAGCACTGAGACTTCAGTCAGTCTGCAAAAGACCCTTTCGACCTTTTTCCTGGGGGGTGCTTCTTTGAACTGGCTTGTCATGAGGAAGAGGTGGGGCACTGGGTGTGGTGCTGGCTGTGGCGCTGGCGTGGGTGCTGGCTGGGGCACTGGCGTGGGTGCTGGCTGCGGCGCTGGCGTGGGTGCTGGCTGCGGCGCTGGCGTGGGTGCTGGCTGCGGCGCTGGCGTGGGTGCTGGCTGGGGCACTGGCTTGGTTGATGGCTGGGGCTCTGGCTGTGGGGTTGGCTTTAAACAAAATAGATCACATTTTTAATTGAATATAAGAGGTCGTCAAAATTCTAAAAATATTATGCGCTGTACTGATCTGGATTAACTGAACTGTGGTTTCATAAATCATAGCAGAGATTTGTGAAAGCTAAGCATCAAATTACCTTTAGTATCAGTGCGATTGACGTAGTAAGATTCAACTTCAGTTACACACAGCCCTGCAAAGCATTTTATTTTTAGGTTCCGAAAATACGGCAAGGACCAGTGCTATTCCTGGTCGGTACACCTTCTACAGTGCATTAAAGACATTAAAATAGTCATACTTATTGTCCTGTTAGTGTAAGCTTAGAAATGATCTTGTGAATAAAAGCCATTAAAATAGTTATTCTTATAGTCATGTTAGTGTAAACTTCGAAATGATCTGGTGAAAAGCAGTTAAGATAGAGCAGTGAAATAACTCACATTTGTTTTTGAGTAGGAAGAAACAGGCAAGGACAAGAGCCATCAAGATTAGAGTCGCTGCAATGATGATGTAGATTCCTATGGGAAGATCTATCAAAACACTTTTTTCTGTCGTAAAACAAAAAACAGTTGTCATTTGTACACCCAAAACTTTCCCCAAATGTATAATAGTCATTTACAATATGCAGAATGCATACAGTGTTTGCATTCATAATTAGTTTATATTTAAGTGTTTTATTTGATCTTTCCTGAGTTGCACTCAGTTCCCTGCACACATCAAGTATTATGACGTGTAGTGGGAGTGATGGTTATGTGATTGCCTGTACTTCTGTGTTGTAATTGTTATGTGACCTATCCCCAGGATTTGTGTTGTAGAATGTTTATGTCTGCAAATTCAGTTTAAGTGTTCTGACTTCGAGTGTTTGGCGTTTCCCCTCCTATCCCCTCCCCTCCTTGAGTTTGAGCATCTCTGTCCACCCCCAGGTCAGTCTGATGTGTCTGCGTCTGTAAGCCCACTCCAGTTGCCATTTGTTATCAGTGTCTGAATGCCTGTACTGTGTTTTACTGTGTTTTCAAGCAAGCCGAAGATACGCCTGACTCTGTGAGATCGCTACAGTATGTTGTGCACTGATGGCGGTGCTAACTCAGTAACTCAGTAACTCATGGGCGACCTGGCCTTCTCCTCTGTAGCAATGCGCCTGTGGAACAGCCTCCCGGACCACTTAAGGGCAACACAGACACTAGACTGTTTTAAGACTGGCCTAAAAACCTTTTTATTCAGAAAGGCATTTCCTACTTTTTAAAAACGTATTATTCTTTAAACTATGCTTTTGTTATGGGCTGTTTTTAACTATGTAACACTCTGAGATTCTGTTTGAATGTAGAGTGCACTACAAATTAAATTCATTATTATTATTATTATTATTATTATTATTATTATCAGTTACCCTCGTCATGGGGCTTTACGATGACCTCCTCAGGGGGCTTTACGATCTGCCCCCCCTCCTTTATCTCCACTGTCCTGCACAGGTCTCCCTGCTCACAGCAGTACACGCCCACGTCTGGAGCCTGGAGCTGGTCAATGCGGATCGAGAAGTTTCCTCTCTGAGACAGATTTGGGAACGCAACAACTCTGCCCATCTTATGGTCCAAGAAAGAGACTTGGTGGAAGCTGGTGATGTTGACAATGTTGTCTGCCTCTTTGCTCCAGAGCACAGAGCCCCCAGTGCTGTTGCTGAAGCTGCAAGGGAGTATCACTGTGGAATCCAAGGATGCGGTGATGATGGTACTCTCACCACACCCCCCATTGCAGTGGTGCTCTCCTGAGGACACATAAGGACGTAATGGGAATGATCAAAGATCATTTAAGTGTTGACTTTTTGCTTGAGGAGAAGTGAAAAAAGATTCCCTGTGCTATTAGTTGGAGACTTCCCAAAGTGGCATCCCAGACCCACCCCCTCCATCCTCACGATGGGCTAGGGTACATGCCAATGCCAGAGACAGCAACAAATACACCTTGAGATCCATCCAAGTATTACTGAGACACTTCCCCACAACAACCAAATTGACACTAATTAGTGACTTAGACTACTAAGAGGGATTGTTGTATCACTTACAGTGACAGTATGATGTGCATATGGTTAGCATGAAATACTTCTCTTTGTTTGCACAGGGAGAGTGCAGCCGTGCTTATTCATGGATGTAACTAGTTGCCTGAATGTAGCCAGTGTGTCTTGTGACGAGACTGTATTCCAGACAAAACAGTGGATTGGATTCACCCTTAAAGCAGCAAGGAGTTTGGTCTAAAAATAGCAAGTTGGCTATCTAAAAGGCATGCAAAAACCTTGCAAACAACATGGGATCAATTAAGTGACAAAAAGATTTAAAAATACCCCACGATTTGCAAACAAACCGAGTGTGATTCACAAATACTCACATATAATGTGATTTTTTAAATGATTTGCAAGTACGCACGCCATGCTTTACAAATGAAAAACACAACTCTCAAACAAACACAATGTACTTTGCAAATACAAGACACCTCAATCAGAAAATACGTATATCGCAAATAAAAATGCTCCTCGCAAACAAATAAAGGACAGATTCCCCAAATGTAAACAATGAAATGGAAATAATTAAACCGCATTTTGCATGTCTGTATAATCGTTTTTTTACAAGTGAAACACACAAGTGTTTACATTTGCAACTCTCACAAGTGTTTACATTTGCAACTCGCACAAGTGTTTAAATTTGCAACTCGCACGAGTGTTTACATTTGCAACTCTCACAAGTGTTTAAATTTGCAACTCTCACAAGTGTTTAAATTTGCAACTCGCACGAGTGTTTACATTTGCAACTCTCACAAGTGTTTAAATTTGCAACTCGCACGAGTGTTTACATTTGCAACTCTCACAAGTGTTTAAATTTGCAACTCGCACGAGTGTTTACATTTGCAACTCTCACAAGTGTTTAAATTTGCAACTCGCACGAGTGTTTACATTTGCAACTCTCACAAGTGTTTAAATTTGCAACTCGCACGAGTGTTTACATTTGCAACTCGCACGAGTGTTTACATTTGCAACTCTCACAAGTGTTTAAATTTGCAACTCGCACGAGTGTTTACATTTGCAACTCGCACGAGTGTTTACATTTGCAACTCTCACAAGTGTTTAAATTTGCAACTCGCACGAGTGTTTACATTTGCAACTCGCACGAGTGTTTACATTTGCAACTCGCACGAGTGTTTACATTTGCAACTCGCACGAGTGTTTACATTTACAACTCGCACGAGTGTTTACATTTGCTACTGGCACAAGTGTTTACATTTGCAACTCGCACGAGTGTTTACATTTGCTACTGGCACAAGTGTTTACATTTGCAACTCGCACGAGTGTTTACATTTGCAACTCGCACGAGTGTTTACATTTGCAACTCGCACGAGTGTTTACATTTGCAACTCTCACAAGTGTTTACATTTGCAACTCGCACGAGTGTTTACATTTGCAACTCGCACGAGTGTTTACATTTGCAACTCGCACGAGTGTTTACATTTGCAACTCTCACAAGTGTTTACATTTGCAACTCGCACGAGTGTTTACATTTGCAACTCGCACGAGTGTTTACATTTGCAACTCGCACGAGTGTTTACATTTGCAACTCGCACGAGTGTTTACATTTGCAACTCGCACGAGTGTTTAAATTTGCAACTCGCACGAGTGTTTACATTTGCAACTCTCACAAGTGTTTAAATTTGCTACTGGCACAAGCAGTGCACAAATGACATGGTTGCTGTGTACTTAATAAGTTGCACTTGTAAATACCATTATACAGACATATAAAACATGGTTCATTTATTTCCATTCTTTGTTTACATTTGTGGAATCTGTCCTTAATGTGTTTGTGTGTGTTTTTTTATAGATGTGGCTTGTATTTGCAAAGCACATTGTGTTTGTTGGAGAGGTGTGTTCTGTGTTTGTAAAACATGGTGTGCCTATTTGGACATTTAAAAATCACATTTTGTTTGTTTGCAAAGTGTGGGGTATTTGTAAATCACTAAATGGATCCCATTCAACAACAGCTCATTTGCCACTGATGAAAGCTTGTGTTCTGTTTATGTCTTCTTAGCCAGCAAATAATGGATTTAGTTACAAGTAAAAGACACTTTTACCGCAGGAAATCTTTACATGGAGCATCTGATACTACTGCAGGGAGACACTATGGGTAAAGTACTCACTCTAAACTTCAAGTTCTTCACCAAAATCTGTAACCATTACATCTAATTAGACTGAATATTGTAAATCTCAATCAATACATTGAAATAATTACCTTCCAACATATTTAGTAACATAAGTGATGTCTTTTTGGAGATTTGGTGAAGTCATGCTGTGAAAGCTTTTCTTATATTTTAGCAGTGTGGCTCGTCCCAGATCACGGAACAAAATTAATTTGAAGATGATTCCAAAACTAGTTGCCTATAAAAGCATACTTCAAAAAGCAGTTCATGCCTGCATAGCGTTGTTTAAATGCGATCATTTAAATTTGAAAAAATGCGTGAGAAGTGGTCTAGGGCCAGACCAGGCCCAGAATCAGCAGATTTACAAAGAATCGAGGGCTCGTTGTTCCTTAAACAAGAACAACATTCTATGTAATACACATTTGCTTACATCTCTTCAGGCTTTACATCTTAATATACAGGCATTGGAATGATGACCATAAACTGCTAAACCAGTTCTGTGTTGTTACTGAACGTATAGTTCAACTTCAGCGACCAAAGTGCTAATACCAAAATCATGGGCCTGGTTCCCTGCTAGCACATATAGTCAACTAATCCAAAATGTATACTTGAACTAAACTGTCTCTTTGGATACAATTGGCTTAACGAAGGAATCCAGTGTGCATGTAATAAATTGAGCTAGAGAAAGCATACTAAAGTGATACTTGTTGTTATGGACTGGTGCCTTTAGTTGGGCATTGATTGACATTGATTTCAATGTGGTTTTCAATGTATCAGAGAATAAAAAAAAAAAAATAGAATGCCTTGCTGATATTTAGGTGTTAGATTTTAGATTGCTGCTTAGGCTGAGAAAGTCAGGTTTTCCTAACCAAGTGAGGAAAACTGAGGTTTTTGGTAAGGGTTTGAGGTTTCCCCCCTTCTGCTGTTAAAACTGATTGAACTGAAAGTATTATTCTCCAGTCCCAATGATTATTCTCCATTTTGAATTGTGAGCATTTCAAATGTTTTTGAGTTTTCACGTCCTTATATAGCCTACAATACATGTAAATAGGACCGAAATTACATTTCAATTCTTATAAAAAGATATTAGAATAATTGTATTATATACGTACCGGCTGAAGGTAAAACAAATCCAAAGAATACAATCCATCTCACGCAGTTTACACTACCTTTAATATGCATATCTTTAATGTTAAACTGAAACTAAGAGGATGACTGATTTCAGGTGGACAAGTAGGTTGAAACAGAATACAGGGGCAGAACATAGGTCATTTCCTGAAGATGCATTCTTATCCCCCCACCACCCCACCCCCAACCACCACCATGTTCACAAGGTATGAGTTTATGCATGTTGTACAAATAACTAAAGGGCAAAAATCCTGATCAACCCTGGTTTAAGAAATTATCTGTTTAATTAGCTTCAGACCCTGTCCTGATGGAACTCATGTTATTAACAACGTTTGTTGCACATCACATGACCTGTGTGTTATACTTCAAATATCTTTTTTTTTTAACTCATCTGCAACAACACTAACAGGAAGCTGTTATGTCTGCGCCGGTGTACCACATATACTTCCTGTTTCCAACTCATCAGATACTAACCTGCACAGAGGTGTTGCATCTGTACCACCCGTGTCAATTTTCAGGTTTCTGTTTTTACACTTTTACACTTTAGAATAGGCATGCACAAACTTGAAAAACACATACACAATTGTAGTTATAAAAAGGGGAAGATTTATTTGTGCTATTAGTCACATGCAAGGGCTCATACCCAACAACCTAGCCTTAGTCACAGTCCAAGGATCCAGTAGTGAATAACACTGCTCCAACAGTAACACGTTGTATTCTGAGTGTGACCCCATTGTTATTATTGCTATAATGAGTTAACAATTATTTTTGAAGATGGAATTGAGGTCCCGCAACGACTCGAGTAAGTCTAGCATTATTGCTTACTCACTGTTGCAACATTGAGCTCATGCTAAATGTTAGTTAAATGCTAAAACATACTGTCTTAGTTGGTATGGATCAGAGACTGTGGTGTGGGCTGTGTAATAAGTGTGGGCTTGCAAATTCACCCTTACACCCTTGCTGTGTGTGTGATTGTAACGTTTTTATATCCAATGTTTATTTTATTTTTTATTTTTTTACATGAGACCTACTGCAGTTGAATACTTCAAATGTCAAAGATGTTTCTTTGAAAAGTCTTCTTCTTAATTGACACCTCCAGTGGCCATGGGATTTAAAAAAAAATGGATGTGTCAATTCTCACTTCCTTTCACATGACACGGCTACTGTGATTCTCACGCAATGTCTGCTCAAAGAGTTATGATCACCATGACGACAGCAGAAGGAGTATGATGGAGTCAGCTTCCTCTTGGTCAGGAAAGGCAGAAGTTCTCCACCTACTTTGAACAAAAGGGAACAATGGATTGACTTGCAACTGATCAACCGCAGACATTTTCTTCTATGTGATGTCTCCAATAAAATAGTTTCTTCTGATAGATGATGACTGACCTGACTTTGTTTCCTAGTGCCCTGATAAATACCATGTGTGCTCTCCAGGCATGTGTATACACTTGAATAATTGACATTGGGGACATCTAGTGAGAGTGGATGGATTTGTGTGTGTGGTGTGGGTGTGGTGTGTGTGTGGGTGTGGGTGTGGTGTGTGTACAGTGTACAGAGGGTGCATGTGGGTAGGTGGGCAGAAAGAACCACAGGAAACCAGAAGACCCGTGCATGAGAGCATGATGAGTGAAGAAAAGAGAAGCAATGATGCTAATAACCGTTATTGCGTAATTTTTTCCATTTCAAAGAAAAATGGAGAGGGAAAAGAGATTGAGAGGAGAGAGAGTGATAACACTATTATCAAAGACAGCTGTCAAGTGTCGAGATGAATGATTACAAAGGTGAACCCCCGAAACAAGTATATTGAGGTAAAGGGTGAGAAAGTGCTAGTGACAGGCAAAGCAATAACCTTTCTGCACAAATCAACTGAACACATGAAGAACCGATGTGGAGCATGGACCATCACACACTATTGTATTACTTACTTTTCAGATTTTTTAATAGAAAAATAATATGTAAAAAATAAAACGCATATTCATCTGTATGAAGCCCCATGACCCCATATGCTACTGTGCACCACCCAGCAGTGGCCACATGCGATGGATATAGTGGCTAGTATCTGCGTTGCTGTAATAGTTAATATTTCTCCCACCAGTTTCTTTTAAACAATGTTTTGGGCTGTGGTAATTGGAAATATAGGTCAACAGTCTCATCTTGGAATTATTTGTATACATCACCTTATATTCGAGGTCGAGATGGAGAATTCAGGCAAATGTCAATACAGAAAGAAACGTGCCTTCGACCTCACAGGAAACAATACCTACCATCTTCACCCACTCACTTGAGAGGGGTCAAGGCAGAGGTGGTCAGAATATAATTGAATGCTTGATTAGCATGAACTGTCTGGCCTGTGAGGTATCACTGCAGTTGGCCTTGAACGGGGAAAGAGTGAATACATTTCTTCATCGGTAGAATGGAATTGAGTAACCAGTATTTTGCTGACGCACTCCTAGTGACACACGTCCTCCATCTGTACTGAATAATATCACACATAAAAAATACAAGATGGCGCCAGTGTTTATGACATCAGATTTAATTCTGTATATTCAAGTTTCATTCCATACTCTCAAGTTCCATTTCAAATTCTCATGTTTCATTCCATTTATTCAGCCCAGCTCATCAGCCCCCAAATTGTGTCCAAGTTGCGATCTAATTAGCGGATCACCCCTCTGGATCCACAGCCGCCGCAAGGCCTTTTCAGCAGCCTCCAGAAGACTCTTGGTGGCTCTCCTACACTAAAGCCCTTTTACTCCAAGGAGTTTGAGAGTTTGCTGTAGTGAATGACCGTCAAATCCCCGGCACCCAACTTCGACTAGCTCACAGCAGGCTCTCCAGCCATTGCTCCAGCACTCTGTAATAAGATGTGTGTATTTGGCCCTTTTGCACCTGTTGGCTTCTTCAATCCCGTCTTCCCAGAAGACAGTAAGTTCCAGGAGAACCACTGGCTTTGTCGACTCCGATGTTAACACCATATCTGGGCAGGGCGGAGTGGTTGCAATATTTCCTAGGAACATGTTTGGTTGACTTGGAGCTGCCAGTCCGGTGTGGTGGCAAGAAGCCCCCCCAAGGAGCTAGGCTGATGTTGTGCTTTCTCCCCAGCTCTGATGCAGGTGATGGACTGTTTTGGGGGCGTGCTAATACTTGCTGTTTTGAATCGCTGGACTTATTGTGTTGACCAAAGTCATTAAGAGTTGGTCATGGCGCCAGCGGTATTGTCTTCCCCCAAATGCCTTTGGGCAGCAACTGAGGATGTGCTCCAAGGACCTCCTCTTCTGCCACAGTTGGCATACTGTTTGCCATACCCCAGCTATGCAGGTTGCCTGGGCTTATAGGAACGTCAAAGACTGATTGGATGAGAATCATGATGTGCTATCAGCTCTCCAGGGGATCTTGTGAGGTTCCACATGCTCCCATCTGGTACGCCTTGTTTGTACATGCCGTCCATCTTGCTGTAGCGTTATTCCTCCACCTCTGCTGGTATCTCAACCTGAACCGGTTCACTCTTCAACTATATGTGGGTTTTGTCATAATGTGGTTTGGAAAAACTGCCCAGTCCTGTCCGCCCCACAAACATATATTTAAGCAATATGACACTAATTAGATTGGACTTGGTAAATTATATACTCATGACTGTGATTCGGCCATAGGCATGAGGATATGTTGTGTCTTGTACGAGGATGGGGACAATAGACCAGATGTTAATGGAAGTGTTCACAGAGGCTTTAAAATGCTTATTTACATCTCTTATTAAAGACCAAATCATATTCTTTTTACATTATGCATATTTCTCGTTTACTTTAGAAAATACACATTATTGTAGGTTAAATATTAAAATTGTTAAAGTGTCAGATCAGAGCATTGACTGAATCCATCCTCCTAAAGGGGTAAAATCTACATTATCTCCCAACAAATAAAAAATGTTTTAGTCTGGTCATGTTTTTCACGTTGTACATTTCCATATTTCAGATTGTTAGGGAATTCATTCTATCACAGATCTATTCCAGATTCAGTGGCACGCGAGTTTTGTTCTGCGCAAACATCGCACTTTGCTCATAATCATAATTTTTTCTGACGGCCGTGACCGCACACAAAGTAGGAAATGATGCTTAACAACTCTACCTGGATTTCCGTTGACGACTGACGACGAGTGAAGAGAACTGGCAGGAACATGATAACTAAGTTTGTATTTCTGACGGGTAAGCATTTTGAAATTATTAAAATTATGGCCCGTTTTATGGCAGACCAAACTATGTTCAACTTGTTTAAAAATGATTCACATGAAGCAGGTTGAGTTTTGAGGCAGACATTATGACAATCAAGTTTTATATGTTTGATTATTATGAGTCCAACAACGAAGATTGAGCCCAACCCATAGGCTAGATCTTCGAAATATAGCGGCATTTGATTATCTAAAAAAAATATGTCTGTACATATCGTACTGTCTGCAAACTTGACATCTAATTCCAATTAACTTTCGAGGTAGAGGAACGTAGGGGTAGACTACTGCCCGATGACTCGTCGTTGATAGTTTTACATCTGCATTTTTATAGAACAGTTTGTTCAGCTATTTGTTTTGTATTCATATCATAGCCTACCTGTTTACTCTTTTGTGTGTTAGGCGTACTCATGACGGCCGGCTTCAACATCTTAAAAGAGGCTGTAGTTTCTTTTGACAATGGTGACCCTCTTTTTGGACGAGAGACGGTACAGTCCAAAGATGGGTAGGCTACGTGGCTACTATTAGTATCACAATACTGTTAGATTGAAGACAAAACCTTTTTCATGAAATGTATATATAATTTTTGTCCTAGGATTCTTGTTACTTCCCCCTCATCTGGAGAAATGTTTAGATGTACCCTCAACAATAATTGCTCCATGTTGATTAATGTCGCAGGTAGGCCCTGTTCCGTTTGAGTGTAGTTTATTTATCTTTTTTAGAAAAAAAAAAGAAAGACAATTTCTGAGAGCTCACGTGTCTTATGTTGCAGGAGATATAAGACCAAAGAGTGTAAGACCCATCCAATCAGCCGCTAGCAAGTTGACCGGAAAAACAGAGGGGGAGCAGCACTTGGTATGTTGAATGGTCTTATTATATAATGCTTTTATACAAGGTAGTGTTAATTCAGTGAACACTAGATATGTGGTTTAACTAAACCATGGCCGTGTTGACTTCTGTTTAGCACAGTAATGCTTCGGCTTTTTTGTAAGACACTGAACATGCATTTTTTTTTTCTATTTCTGTATTCTTTTTTTTATAAATCGAAATCATGCAGTTGTGGCATATTGTCTCTGGCTTAGTTCTTGTTGAGCTGCTAGTCTCCGCATAATGTCTAGATAAGTTCAGGTTTGCAGTGCATATCTGCAAACATCTTACAAGAATCACGAAGCACTCTGCATATCAGTCAGAACACAGACCAGACAGCGTGTGTTCTTAAAAACGTTTCTCCACAAAACCCACAGTTTCCCCTTGTTGCCGTCAGACAGCAGGGTTGACTTTTTCACTGTCTGTCCCTACCAAATAAGGAGGCCTATTTGAAAATGCTGTGAAGAAGTAGGACAGTGAACATATTCTTTATATAGACGCTTTCTCAGTCGGTTATCCATAATATTATATGTTTAGCATTATGTCAGTTTATGGTGCAAACTAACTAGAAATACAATGGATGCGTAGTCTTCAAAAACACTTATTATTTCAGGGCAATCCTGTTGCAATGCATCCCCTCTAAAAGATGAGCAGTAGCATATTGACATCAGACATAGTTATGATGATGTCATATGCTGGCATCTCAACCTTACATTCCCTTGCCTTCCCGCCTTTTATTCCCTCAGGTTTGTCAGCAGATAAAAACCAAAGTATCGGTGAAAGAGGACTTAAATGGTCGGTGCCTGTACTCAAGCCAGGAAACACCAATGTATCCTGCTAAAGAAGGTATGATTGATCAAAAATGGAATTTAAAAAATGTTAAGGTATTACAAAATCAACTAGGGCACCAAACGGTTGCTGGGAAAGATTGTAATCATGCCTAACACATTGTCACAATGCTACAGATCACATTACCTAATCAATAGCCTATAATACGTCATTATAAATAAAGTTTTAACCAAAGTAGTTTACAGTGGGTTGAAACTAAATTCATTGATTACCGCCATTAACCCCCAGAGACCTTTTAAAAAGGTCCCTTTTCTGTGTCTAATATTCTTATAGTACACATAGTACACACAGTTTCAGTTATACACAGGAAATATGTTAAATACCTTCTTTTGGTTGGGGACTTTCCACGGTGGCAAATCCTCTCACTATCACATTCAAGTAATCATATCCATCACCCAAGGCCCTCCTTCACACTACAACATGCACTGTCTGTAGTCCACCACTGCTAAAAACAGCATGAGTGCCAAACCATACAACCAGGGCCCTATTCGTCGTAGCTCGTTAAGCAATTTACCGAGATGATTTTCAGGATGAGATAATATAAGTTCCTCCTTTCGGTTCGTGGAATCAACTCTCGATGAATCACCATAGCAACACATCAATTAGCTCCAACCTGCTCCAGCGCAGGTTAATTTAAGTGAAGCTGGATAGGCTTGCCACACATCCGGAAAAGGAGAGATCCCATTGACCAAGGAGCGATATTAGTTAGATTGGGGCTTTATAGTGAGAGAGTTCTTCGCGATCGCCAAGATCCATTATTCCATTATGATGAGCTCTTGTAAGAGCGCTACAGATTCAGCCGAAAAGGAATAATTTATTTACAAGACCTTCTCGAACTATTTATAGCAAACACCACAGCCGAGCATTGACTGTCTTTCACTTTTTTGGAGTGGTACATTTTTTTAGTGTCGGCGATGCGGGGAACAAAGCACTCAAAATTATATGACAGTGTTATTAGTACACCATAGCATATCATTATTGTAGAAAATGATTAAGGTGGACTCATGATAAGAATAGAGAGAAATACACACAATTTCTTTTCACTGCTTCAATTTATTTCATTTCTTTTTAATACATTTACATTAAGCCATTTAGCGGACGCTTTTATTCAAAGCATCTTACAAGGAAATGTAAAACTACACTTAATAAGGAGGTGAGGGGAATCAAACAAGCAACCTTGCAACTACTAACCAACAGCGCTACTCACTGTACTAGTTCACACTTGCTGTATTGTTTACATACATAGATATCCCAGCGTACACAGCCCCATACACAGCTTCTTGTCTTGCTCTTGCAGCGGTGGCGGTTTTGGATTTTGCCATGATTATGGTCTTGTATTCTTCATAAGCGTTCATGATCATCTCCTGCTCACCAGCGGAAAAAGGAGACTCCTTCATTGAGTTTAATAGGCATTGTACCGTCAGAAAATCATGGTTTTGGTGATCCTCCCTTTTGACATAGGATGAGCACGTGCAATTGTCCTGATAAGTTCAGTCTGGTTCAAATTAACGACGTGATTTGACAGCGGATAAGTCGTGGACGACCAGATATATCCTGTCCTCAATCATCTTGGTAGTTCAAACTGGCTAATAGGACAATTGATCAACTTAACTTAAGCCTTACGACGAATAGGGCCCTGAGCTGCAGGACACAACAAAAACAACATGGCTGCCTTCGTGAGCATTTTACTGGGGTTTTCAGGGAGGCTCTGTCCATCAGTGTGTTGTTGAATTAGGCCCATGACGTCTCGCGGAGGCTCAACGGTGGTGTCTGGCATCCCAGATCCACCCCTCTCCATACTCATGATTGGTTAAGACCAGGGACGTGCACAGGAGTGGGCTAAGGTTGCTCGGGCAACTGCCCGTTTGCCCTCCTCAACTGAAGTTGCCCCTCTGAAGGAAATATATATATATATTAAGGATTCAGGAGGTGATCAGGGGACGGGGGCGTGGCAGCAACGGCTAGTGAGAGTTTAAAATGATATTGGCAAAATTTGCGATCAGATGACGGGGGCGTGGCAGTGGCAGTTAGTGAGAGTTTCCTGTGCACGCCCCTGGTTAAGACACATGCCACTACCAGTATATATTTGAAAAGGTTATTATGCCTTTGTTGAGAAATATGTTAAGCTATTTTATGTGTCTATTTTATTGTGCATTTATATTTTTTAGCAAACAAAAACAACAATAACAACAACAACAACAACAACAACAACGACGATGACGAAGATGATGATGAAGGTATTTTATTTACTTAATGCTTAATATTTTTCATAAGCCCTGGAAGGGACATGGAGAAAAAGGTTGATTGTTGAAAAAAATTCAAAGATGTAGCCTAGCCTATTTTCTCACAAAGTTTTACAATTAGGCCAGTGTACTTCTGGGTCAGCTGATCTGGGAACTTCAAATCAATGAATATTCCAACTTTGCTGAAATTCTCTTACTCATGAAGACCATGCCTACAGCCAAGTGAAACAGGGCTGAGAGTGTTTCCTGAATTTCCACTCTTTGGGTCATATTTGCTTGTTGAGTTTATGCAACTGGGCGACTGCTTGACTGATAGCTAACTAACAGGCGCACCATTCAGCCTGCACAGAGTGCAATTCCACTTTGGAGAAAACAGTGCCAATGCAGCTTCATCAAGCAGATGGTATTCTAGATGGATGGGTCATTATGCCCGTCAGCAGTGATGTCAACACAGCGCACATCCAAAGTTTTGACCTGGGGGGTATTCGTCGTATGTGGTTAAGTGACAAACCTGCCTACATCCAAAGTTTTGACCTGGGGGGTATTCGTCGTATGTGGTTAAGTGACAAACCTGCCTACATCCAAAGTTTTGACCTGGGGGGTATTCGTCGTATGTGGTTAAGTGACAAACCTGCCTACATCCAAAGTTTTGACCTGGGGGGTAATTTGACGTATGTGGTTAAGTGACAAACCTGCCTACATCCAAAGTTTTGACCTGGGGGGTAATTTGACGTATGTGGTTAAGTGACAAACCTGCCTACATCCAAAGTTTTGACCTGGGGGGTATTCGTCGTATGTGGTTAAGTGACAAACCTGCCTACATCCAAAGTTTTGACCTGGGGGGTAATTTGACGTATGTGGTTAAGTGACAAACCTGCCTACATCCAAAGTTTTGACCTGGGGGGTAATTTGACGTATGTGGTTAAGTGACAAACCTGCCTACATCCAAAGTTTTGACCTGGGGGGTATTCGTCGTATGTGGTTAAGTGACAAACCTGCCTACATCCAAAGTTTTGACCTGGGGGGTAATTTGACGTATGTGGTTAAGTGACAAACCTGCCTACATCCAAAGTTTTGACCTGGGGGGTAATTTGACGTATGTGGTTAAGTGACAAACCTGCCTACATCCAAAGTTTTGACCTGGGGGGTATTCGTCGTATGTGGTTAAGTGACAAACCTGCCTACATCCAAAGTTTTGACCTGGGGGGTAATTTGACGTATGTGGTTAAGTGACAAACCTGCCTACATCCAAAGTTTTGACCTGGGGGGTAATTTGACGTATGTGGTTAAGTGACAAACCTGCCTACATCCAAAGTTTTGACCTGGGGGGTAATTTGTCGTATGTGGTTAAGTGACAAACCTGCCTACATCCAAAGTTTTGACCTGGGGGGTATTCGTCGTATGTGGTTAAGTGACAAACCTGCCTACATCCAAAGTTTTGACCTGGGGGGTATTCGTCGTATGTGGTTAAGTGACAAACCTGCCTACATCCAAAGTTTTGACCTGGGGGGTATTCGTCGTATGTGGTTAAGTGACAAACCTGCCTACATCCAAAGTTTTGACCTGGGGGGTAATTTGACGTATGTGGTTAAGTGACAAACCTGCCTACATCCAAAGTTTTGACCTGGGGGGTATTCGTCGTATGTGGTTAAGTGACAAACCTGCCTACATCCAAAGTTTTGACCTGGGGGGTAATTTGACGTATGTGGTTAAGTGACAAACCTGCCTACATCCAAAGTTTTGACCTGGGGGGTATTCGTCGTATGTGGTTAAGTGACAACCCTGCCTACATCCAAAGTTTTGACCTTGGGGTATTCGTCGTATGTGGTTAAGTGACAAACCTGCCTACATCCAAAGTTTTGACCTGGGGGGTATTCGTCGTATGTGGTTAAGTGACAAACCTGCCTACATCCAAAGTTTTGACCTGGGGGGTATTCGTCGTATGTGGTTAAGTGACAAACCTGCCTACATCCAAAGTTTTGACCTGGGGGGTAATTTGACGTATGTGGTTAAGTAACAAACCTGCCTACATCCAAAGTTTTGACCTGGGGGGTAATTTGACGTATGTGGTTAAGTGACAAACCTGCCTACATCCAAAGTTTTGACCTGGGGGGTATTCGTCGTATGTGGTTAAGTAACAAACCTGCCTACATCCAAAGTTTTGACCTGGGGGGTAATTTGACGTATGTGGTTAAGTGACAAACCTGCCTACATCCAAAGTTTTGACCTGGGGGTATTCGTCGTATGTGGTTAAGTGACAAACCTGGATAAGTTATCTCAGAGTTAGTGGTAAACCTCCTAATAGAAGAGCCCTCTGACGTTGTTTTGCTAGGAGAATGAACCAATGGGGGTTCTTTTTTTAGGAGGTTTACCACTTACTCGGAGTTAACTTATCCAGGTTTGCCACTAAACCACGTAAGACAAATACCCCCCAGGTCTTCATCAGGTAAGACTGTAGTGCTAGTAAACCATACAAAAGTTTCTCAAATTATTGCAGTCTCCCTCCACGAGTTCTGTGCTACATGGGAGTCCCTATGCTCCTGCATGAGAGGGTCATAGAGATGCCAGTACAGATGGGCCGCGACTCGTGTCCAGCTCGTTCATTTTGAATACGCACCAGCCGCACGCATCAGGTTACACAAACAGGGGGGTGCGCGACCATCCCGAAATGACACCAAAGCGCACCACGGGCAAGCGGAAAGGGCATAATATTTGTTGTGGGTTCCATATTTCCAAACTGACCTGGAAGAACATTGACCTACATGAAAAACTAGAGCCCATCCCTTTTAGAAATTCTCTGGAAAAAAGGTGCTCTAGTTCCTGAACCGTCTCAGGCACATTTTTTTTCTCTACGTCCCTTTCGGGGCTCTGTGCATTGGTAAGGAGTACAGTAACTTGATTCATTTATATTTTAACAATTATGTTCGTTGAAAAATGAACATCCCATAAGATCTAAGTCTATTGTCTTGGAAACAAAAGCATTATCTTTTGGTTCAGTTCAGTTAGAGAACCGTGAAATAGCCAAAACGCAACTTTGTATATACTGTATATATATTCTATAGCATTTGGAATTTAGTAATTTTGATTAAAATACAGCACAATCCTGACCGTGCCCTCTGGTTCCAAAGTCTTCTCTTCATGATCAGCTGTTTCATCCTTTGAATTTAAAGATCCAGGAACAGAGATCGCCTTTGTGCTTGATGGCTCCGGAAGCATTGATCCTCCTGACTTTGAAATTGCCAAAGACTTCATTGTTAATGTTACGAAAAGTGTCTGGTCGAAATGTTTTGATGTAAGTATGAAAGAGTTTTTTCTAATCGTTTTCATCATTTTCATATTGACACAAACACTTACTGTAAATGAGATGCATACTGCACTGGTGCTTATTATTTCTGAAGTGGATGACTCTACATATAAATCATATATTAATTATTAAATACCTGTCAACTGGCCTTAACTCCCAACTAACATGTTTGCTAACCTGATTCTAACCCAACCTGTCACTACACACAGCCTCCAACCTTAGTCCTTAAGAACTGTAGAAGCATTATGGATTTTGATGTATTATTCCTTGTTAAAAATGGACTATGCGAATAAAGGAGTCTTAAAACCTATGCACTGAGTATTGAGGTATTGAGTAATGACAAATGATATACTGTCATCTTCTCATCTTCTCATCAGTGCAACTTTGCAGTTGTACAATTTGGAAATTTCGCCAGAACTGAACTTTCACTGAAGGAAAATGATAATGCGACCAATGCAATTGGCAAGATTGAAGGCATAAAGCAAATAAATCATACTACTGTGACCGCTACAGCCATCAATCATGTTCTGTAAGTACTATTAAACAGTATTCCTGTGATGTTTATACACAGGAATTTATACACAATAGTAGTAATATTTAGAGCGCATGCAAAGCATGTGGCTTTTTGTCATTCTTTGTTCCAATTTCTGTGACTAACTCAGCTCGAACCCCTTAACACAGAAACTTCATTCAAACTTTGTTGCGTAGGTCTTATAACGGACACTATGTGTCTTTCATTTTTCTGAACTTTACACTTTTTAAGATATTAAAGAAAAATGATTTCAATTTCTCCCGTAGACTTACATTGGGCCATTGTGACACCATAATAGGGTAACTGTAGGTAACTGAAGGAGTGCATGCAAAATAAAAAGTACAAAATTAAAAATAAATATTCAGTAAAAGATCAGGACATTTGATTCATGGCATGCATGAATTGAAGGAGTTGAAGGAGAAGGAGGGTAAAAAGGAAGAGGAAAGGTGTGTAAAGATGGATAGATTGAAAGATAGAGACACAGAAAACCGAGAGAGACAAAGAGATAGAAGGCATCATGACATGTTCTCTATGTAAATGTTGTCTTGAATTGCCTTAAATGTATTGATCTTTTACTTACCCTTAAATTATTTTTTCAATTTTTGCTCTGGTATTTCTTTCCGGAAATGCAAATAGTTTCTTTTTATCTCGGCTTTCTCTGCCCTTCCAGTCGCTCACTCACTGTTAGGTGAAATGTCACACTCAAGTTTAACGTCCGCTGTAACTGACTGACTGGTGTCTGAAGCAGGTCCCAAAAAATACTGGTCTCACTGTGCACAAAGAGATGTATTCTGTTGTAAAAACGTTCTGTTGTAAAATCTGAATATCTGATGAGCGCTGATCAGCCTTCCTAAATATTTCAACTAAAATTTTTGATTCTAAAATTGAGACAATTCTTTAACAATTGTCTTGTTTAATTACTGACCAAAATGAGCCATGCTCCCTGAATAATCTAAATTAAATTATGATTATGCTATATTTCAGTGTTCATGCATTAGTAAAGGTCTACATATAAAAACAGTTTGTTTTGACATCTGAACTACATATTGCATTTTTTAAATATAAATCACCATAACATAATAACAAATTTACACACTCTAAAATACATTCTAGTGGTTCCTTTTCATTTTTGACCATAATTTCAATCTACAAATCTTTGTTTGCTTGCGTGTAGGTACTACTTTTAGCTATTTTGTCAAAATATATTTCTGTATTCAGTGAACAGGTTTTTGTCCCTGAAAACGGATCAAAGGCGGGTGCTAAGAAATTTATAATTGTGGTGTCAGATGGACGTATATATTGGGACCCGATGAATTTGACAACGGTTTTGCAGAAACCAGAAATGGAAGGCATTACCCGCTTTGCCATAGGGGTGAGTTTGATAAATGTATGACCTCAACATGTGTCAATAAACCCTAAAAAGAAATTGAACCCTTGTAAAGAGATATTAATGGTAAGGAGCCGAAACAGGGCTGAACTATTTTGCCTTTGCAGGTTGGGCCTGATGTACTGAAGAACCAAGTTGCGCTGAAAGAGATGGGAGAGATTGCATCAGACCCAGATGAGGACCATTTCTTTGGAGTTGATAACTATGCTGCACTGAGTAGCATTCTGTCAAAGATGGAGCAAGGCATTTTTGGGATTGAGGGTAAGCAAGCTTCTTTGGTATTACACTTTGAAATTCCCCCATTTGTTGGGATTTGAATCTTTTCCCAAATAAATCGTGACATGCATTTTTTTTTTTTTGGAAACATGGATGTTTAGGCACTAATCAAGGAGTAGGATTCAAGTATGAATTAGCGGAGGCTGGGTTCAGTTCACACATTGCCCTTGATGTGAGTTTGCTATTTAAGGTTTTCATATATGTTTAGCTTTTAAGATGTTTAGTGGACAGAAAAAAGCGGGACTTTACAGTTTATGTAGCAATGCATGTATGTGTTTTAAGTAACTTTGAAGGATGTTTGCACCACACATTTTGTCTCTGCTTTTGTAAAAGTTGGAGAAATATATTGCATTGACATATCAGTAAACATGGCCTCATTCACAGAATACTTTAATGACAAATCAAATATTTTGCAGCGATCCCTTCTCTTTGGGGCAGTTGGTGCCTTTGACTGGAGTGGAGGAATTATTGTTAAATATATACAAACCGACAAAACAGCATTTCTTAACGTAACAAACAGTGAACCAATGGCAGCCGGGAAAGAACAGAGGTTTTCATACTTGGGTAAGAGTTTTACAATGTTGTCAACTGAGGTTGTCTGGGCCATTTGATCAAGGCACTTACTTCATCAACTTTGTTTGTAGGCTACAGTGTGACATCTGCACAGAACTCAAGTGAAACGCTCTACCTATCTGGGGCACCCAGATACAGCTTGAAAGGAGGAGTTTTTGTGTTCAATGGAGAAACACACGAGTTGAAACAGTCATTGCTTGGAGACCAGGTATGTGAATCCTATGTACACTCATAGAAGCTGTAAATCGTTGATATTTCATCCCCATGCCATTCTGAAGGAGAACTGGTTGTTCCCCTGGTCACATGTGCTTTCTATGATGATTCATTTTTTGTTTCATTTGTTTTTTATACTGGTCAGAAATATAATAATGTAAAGTCGCACATCGTGTGTCAGTTTATTATGTTTTATTCTGCGTTACAGGTGGGCTCATACTTTGGGTCTGTTCTCTGTGTCCTGAATGTGGAAAAAGACAACATCCAAAAAACTGATTTTTTATTAGTTGGAGCTCCATACTTTCACAGAGACGGAGAAGAGGGGAAAGTTTATGTTTATAAATTGCACCAGGTAAGTGAATACTGGGAAGTGAACTTTTTGAATATTAATACTTGGAAGACCTGATTTGTGGGTATGTGGGTCCCTGAATGCTTTTTATCAAATAGTGATATTTGCTATGAGGGGTATAAAGGAATATCAACTGGATACAGACTAGAGAAGATCTCTTTTGTTATCCGGTTTTTGTTATTTTGGACAGATGACGATGATGATGATGATGATGATTTTCAATTCTGTAACAGCATGGATTTCAAAAGCAGGACTGGGAATGGTCTGGGCTGCCTAAATATGCTTTTGCTAGATTTGGATCTGCCATAGCAAACATTGGGGACATCGATGGGAACAACTACAACGATGTGGCTGTTGGAGCCCCTCTTGAAGAAGGAGATGGAAAGACATCTGGGAGCATTTATATTTACAATGGATTCAGTGATGGCCTCCAACAGCAACACTCACAAGTAACCCCAGCATGTTTTTGTTTACTGGTCCACCACAGTGTGACTTAGGGCTCAGATACACATACGCGTCTTTTTTCAGGCAGAAACGCTTCAGTAACGCCTTGGCAAATTGCGGCGGCTAAAACAGAAGCGGTGCGCTTCCCTGCCTTGCGCTGGAAAGTTGAGAATAGTTCAACTTTTAAGCGCACCTAAAAAAACGCTTCAAAGACGCAACGCGTGGTGGAGAAGGGGCGCACGCTTTAAACGCGCCGTACCATAGGAATCAATGCATTTGCTTGCGTCCCGTTTTTACAAAAACGCGTATGTGTATCTGAGCCCTTACGGTGTCTCCTTACCACAGAGGAGCAGTCCACACTGCAAAAATGCTTTTCTAACCTAGTGTTATTACTCTTATATTGAGATGAAAAAATCTAGTTGGTCTTGTTTCTAGCTAAATTGTACTTACCTAGTGCTTTTTGGTAAGGTTATTTTTGCCTATTTCAAGCAAATATTACTTATTTTAAGAAATCTTAACAAGCCAAATTTGCTTAACGCACTGGCAGCCAAATTTGCTTGTTTTAAGCAAAATCCTGCTTAAATATGTAATTATTTGTCTTAAATCTAGAGGGGCATTTTTTGCAGTGCAGGATGTTTCCACACCAGTAAAAACAATACTTTTGACATATTCTTGAAGTGGTTTTTCAAAATATGGTCATTCATATTTATTATATATTGGTCATTAAGCAGAACAGTGATAAAAAAATAAATAGTCTTTGTGTCCATTCAGATCAGCTGACATGTATTTGCCTTATTGCTTTTTTTCCTCTCCCAAGAGAATTTCAGCAGCAGAAATGGGCATGACGCTAAGATACTTTGGCCAATCTGTGAGCCCCATGGCTGAAGCAGGGCCAAACAGGCAGGAGTATATCAGTGTTGGGAGTGAAGGGAAGGTCTCTGTCTTTAAGTAAGTGGTCAGAAAAGTCATACGTTATGAGTGAATAATCCACCAGTCACTCCTTAAGAAGGTCTCTGTATTTAAGGAAGTGGTCAGACAAGTAATATGTTTTTAGTGAATAATACACCAGTCACTCCTTCAGAAGGTCTCTGACTTTAAGTAAGTGGTCAGAAAAGTCATATGTTTTTGAGTGCTGTTGTATACGAGTGATATTTTGTTATTCGAAGCATCAATGTTGTCCATTCCAGAATTTTGTGTGATAATTATTGAAAATGATGCAGCATAACTCCAGTGACACTAACTCACTGTCATTTCTATTTTCAACAGGACACTTCCTGTGGTTGTCCTTGAACCTAAAATCAGCACAGGTCCTGTAATGATTCCCCTCTCTCATCAGCGCTCAGTCATTTCAGAAAAGTTAGAGATAAAACTACAAATTTGCTTTAATGCACCCAGAAAGCCAGTTGATGGTAAGAACTGAAGTATCCCATACTTTTTTCAAGTAGAATTTTATATGTAGATACACATCACATTCATATTAATTCAATTATCTTGCTGGAAAGTCTTGAATACAATAAAATTGTCATCATTTTTAATGTTGATTTAGTCCATAGTATTCCCATTCTATACCACATTGACTTGGATCCTGGTCAAGCCAAGAAGCATCTTACCTTTTCTGATAACAAGGCATCAAAAGAGGACATGTTTGACCTGACCCCGGTTATTGAGTGCATCCCCAGTATCACCTTGCTGTTTCTGGTATGCTTTTTCAGCGACTTCACTCCTATCTTTACCCTAATGAGAAAAGCTTTCAGGGAAAAGATTGTAGTCAACCAAAAATGCTGCGTCTACAAAGAATGGATCTAATGTCAATGAGAATCAATTGCCGATTCATAATTAAGCTAATTTATGCTGATTCATGATTAAGCTAATTTATGCTGATTCATGATTAAGCTAATTTTATTTCATCTTTCATGAAGGGCTGCTCTGACTGTTTTTCGCCAATCCAAGTCAAGTTGAATTTTAGTCTGCAATCCAACTTGTCGACACCTCTTCATTATGTTCTGGATGCATTTACCCCAACTGAGATATCGGCCGAGGTACGTTTGTCATTGTTTGCATACATTTGTGAGACCGATATACTGAACCAGTGGGCCAGGATACACATGTAGGATGGGATGAATACATTATTGTAAATATAATTCTTTGTACAAACTGTAGATTCCTTTTGAGAGAGAATGTAAGCAGGAACCATGTCAAGCGAATATAAGCCTTTCAGATTCACACCTCAGGTAAGTACGGTGATGTAAGCACATGACATATAGTATGTTTATTTTTTTTTACTTTAAAAAAATATTAAAATTGTTTTGACCTAAGAATGTAATTGTTTTATGATTACAGCGAAAACAAAATAATAATTGGAGACACTCAATACTTGGACATATCTTTCAATCTTATAAACGCCGGATACGGTTCCTACAAGACAACACTGACACTGGCTTATCCCAATCTTCTTCTTTTTTTCAAGATATCAAAGGTAACAAAAATAGTTTTAACTAGTTTTGAGTTTCTAGGCCTTTCAGTCGGGGCTTTTAAAAAGCCTGGACCTGGTGCTATGTGTTACAGAGACCAGAGAGATCCTTTTCCTGTGAAAACGAAGTCGGAGAAACATTTTCTGAGCTGAAATGTAAACTTTTTCAACCAATCTTCCGGAACTCATCTAAGGTATTTGGTCATGTACCAAATGTGTATGTTGTGATTCCAACATATTTGAAATATTCATTTAAAGCATAAATAACTCCATATGTGGTTTGCATTTTCAGGCCATTTTCACCCTATCATGGCAGCTTCGTGGGACAAAATCAGATCTTAAGACTGCTGAGATCAGGGCCACCTTAGCAAAGTCTGTCATGTTTTTCCCTTTTAAAAAATTATATAATTCCTCTTCTTTTGACTTATCAGTAGTATTGTGATGGATTGATTTATACAATTCCTAAAAACCTTTTCCCTCCTTCTCCACAGTGACAATAATGGCACTCAGATCGTGGGTCATAGGAATTTTACATTCGGAATAGAGAATGCCTTGAAAGTGGAACTTGAGGGGTGAGTGTGACTAGAAAAACAGGGACACTGAAGACGATACCTAGGTGGTTAAAAATGATTCAAAACCTTTAATGCTAATCCTAAGTGCATACACCATCTTGAATAAATAAACAAACTAAAAGTTGTCATGTAATTGTAACCTTGTATGCTCATATCTTATCTGCCTTCACAGTTCACCAACAACAAATGTTCTTTTCTATCAGATAACTCTTGATTTAATTATACACCTTATAATCCCAAACATACTTTTTTACAGGAGGCACATTTTTTGGCCCCTTTGCTTTCTGTGTTTCCCTTCAATGTGTCTTTTGCTTATGTTGCAACTCACTTCTAAATTACTTTGGATGAAAGCTTTCTACCAAATCTCTAAATGTACATTATTATTGTGTACAGGCAGGCAACACAACTGTCACTTATTAGTTGAATCTATGTGATGATATCTGTTATTGATGATCAGTTTAATCTATGTAATGATATCTGTTATTGTACCTGCATGGCAGAGAGGCGACACCCACTTCGCTGAAGAATGAGGATAAGGCGGACATTAAACCATTGGAAATCAAATTTCAGGTACAGAATTACAACACAATTTTTTTTTTTTTAAACAATATGTTTTCCATAGGAATACCATGTTACACTCGTTTCCTTTACAGCCTCTTGGTGAGAACAAAGACAATGGGAAATTAAATATTACCATCACTATAAAATTGGAAACAACCCACACCAGGGTGTTTATCACAAAGATCTCTCCTCAGGTACACTCAAGATTTTCTTAGTTTATTATGTCATCATAAAACTGTTACTTTTTATATTACTTTGTTACCATATTTCTAATTATCGTTAACTGTGTCCATGTTTTTCAGAGTGCCTGCATCTCCCAACATGGAGGTGAAATTAAAGTAAGAAAAAAAATCAGTCCTGAAATACCTGAAACAAATAGAGCGATCGTGAGAATGGTGTGGCCTTAAATGTGTGTTTGTTTCACCTCCAGGGGGAGCGCCATATACAGTGTATTCAGACTGACCTCAAAGAGATTACCATCAACATGGAAGTGCATATCAGTGAAGCACAGGTGAGAGTTTTACTGTGGTGAATTTAGAGAATTAAGTCCTATTAGCCCTTTCCATCTGAGAGATTCCCCCATAACAGAAAATAAAGCATATTATTTCTGTAAGCATCATTAATGTAATGGATTTTAGCATTTCAGAACAGGAGCAGGTTACAGAGCAAGTAATATTTAGTGATTTATCAGAAACATTTCTTTATCTTTTATTTCAACCTTGTTCTTTAAATAAGGAGAAAGATGAACAGATTGTGGTTAAAGGAGAGCTGGGCTTTGACCAAAACACTTATGTGGCATTGGACGGGAGTCAGCTGAAGAAGGAGGCAAGTAAAAACTCAGAGTCACTTCATAAATAAAAACAAAATGGTAAGAGTCACTTCGTAAAGAAGGGCCGCTGTGTCTCATAGGAATGTCCTTGACCTCTCACCTCTCCCTCATGAAGGTGACCGTAACAATCAGGAAACTGACTGTTGTTAAATCAATGCCAGCAATCATTGGAGGGTCCGTTGGAGGCTTTGTGTTCTTAGCCATTATAATTATCATCCTTATTAAGGTAATCAGTTAGTGAAACACACACACACACAAACGTCCTCTGTTGATAATTTGACTTATGGTATATGTGTGACATATATGTGATCTCTCACCTCCACTTTAGTGTGGGTTTTTCAGACGACGCCATCAAGTGGATCAAGGACAGGATGGCGACTGATGGATGTTCAGTCGTTCTTGTCACCCATTTACTTGATCTATGCTCTCCAAGTTTGTAAACTGTATTTCTTTTTGCATTGCTTATATGAATGTTTGGAAAAAATATATTTCTAAAGCTACTTAGTTGTAGGTCTACATATTAGGGTCATCAGTGTTGGGGAAGCTACTCTGAAAGCATATAGCTTTGCAGGCTACCAAAGATGTCACACTGGAAGAAGTTGAACTACAGTAAAGCTACTCCAGGGAGAAATCTAGTTTGGTTAACTGAAGCTCCCTAGAGTAAGTAGTTATATATTGTTATAATTTTGTATCAAATTTACGTTGCAGTTCGCCAGGTAACTTCTAAAATAGCATTAACTTCTTTGAACATTTGCACGTGCACTACGCACATGTGAAGTGTGTGGTGGTGGCTGCCGGACCAATGCATTGCCTGTACAGTGGTCAGGATGACAGAAAAAGGGTTTAATTAAAGTTAAAAATAAAGAATCATTAATTTCCTTTTATGACCCAAAATTGTTTGTAGTTTCAGTAGTTAACCACACAAAATATGGCAAAAAAATAATGTAACTACTTGAATCACTATGCAAATATAAATGTAGCCTAGTTGAACTACCAGCATGCTACTGCAAAATGTCGTTCAACTACAAGTTTAATTCCATGTAGTTCACTTCTCCCCAATACTGAGTGTTTCTGCATATTCCTATAACAGTGTATTATAGGCCTACAAGTAGCTGTTTGTCACATATTTTATTTGTCACTGTTCTTATTTTACTGAAAATTATATTTGTGATTTGTTTTTCAGCTAATTAAATGTATTTAAAAGTTTAGCTGAAATCAATTTTTAACTGTTAGATTAAGACACATTAAGCGCTTTATTGAAATTAAAAAATAAACTTGCATGTAACATAAATAAAAATTAAGGATGAGCATATGTTCTTTGCTATTAGTCTTATTATATTCTATATCTTGATGGTTCTGATGTCTTTTAACATGGCTATCTGAGACGTTGTGCCTGAATTGGAGTCCAGTCAGCAAAAGATTGTCAACATGTTCATAAATGTTTGATTGTTTAAACAGTAAAGACGTTAAATTAAGTTTCTTCTGTCACTTTATTGTTTAAAATGATTTTTGTAAATGACTGCATTTTGAGTCTTTCAATGACATCAGTTGTGAACCTCATGTAAGTAAGAACTGAATTGAGCATTGAAGATGAACAGAAAAGACAAAAGACATCTATGCCACAGGGGTGGCAAGTTCTATAGCCTACAGGTTTCTATACATTTTTGCTTGTCATTGTACATCCATATTAATAATAAAAAACGTGTTTTTCTTTAAATAATTTGTGAATCAGAAGATTATTGACCCAGAGCCAGTCTCTACGCACATCTGGGATGACCCATTTCATTCAATGGGACTTCCTGCAGCATTCTAAGAAGCTGTATGATAAGCCTGTAATAGTAGGGTTTTTAAGAGCTCTCCCTCATAATTTAAGGTCAGACTTCGAATTATCAATGTTTAAATATAACATCGATGTAAGTGTACATTTTAAATGTCGACAAATGTTACCACCAAACACGAAATGTGAATAGTAGCCTACTTAATAACACTTACTAACAGCAACACGCAGTTTACAGTGTGTTCTGTGCAGTAGCCTATTCAAAGTTTAGATTAATCACGGCTGACAAATTAATTGAATTATTCAGAATTCATGGAGATTTAATACAGTTGCTACACAGATTACTAAACTCCAGTGACAGTACACAGGTTCTGACCTTTGGGTGGCGCTAGAGACGCCATGGATGGTCTGGACATTTGCCCTGTGTTCTTGTGAGAAGAGGCTTTTCTGTTACTCTGAATATATTCGGGTTTTTTTATGCTTCCTAAAGGGGGTTACCTCGTAAACGGAATTATGCTCTCTTGAGGAGAGTGAGGCGGTCCACAGGGTCCATTGCAGGCTTTCCCGTATCCTTGACATGTGACGCCCCCTTTTGTGGAACTCATCACATTTGAATCTAAGTTTAGCACTTGGCCAGTCAAATGATTGATATATGTTGTGCTTTGCTATGCTTTACTTAAGAAACTGAAAGGAGAAAATAAATAGCTCAGTTATATTCTCACAAACTTTTAAAATTAAAATGCACAGTCAGTACACATGGATGCATTAATGCCTTGGCTTTTCAATTCAGTTGTAAAGTATAAGAAACCTAAGCAGCCTCAATGCATATACATGACAGCACAATCTGACAGCATAACGTTACCCTAGCAAACCTCGCGAGATTGGACGAGGGGATAAGTTGAGGAAATATGGCGACGTCTAATTTGTTAAAGGTAGGAGGCACTTCAATTCAATGTTCCCAATATTTTTGTTTTTAGGTACCGGCTTAGTATGCCAAGTTGTACAGCTGCACATTAAGAGTGTTTTATTTTTTTATCACGCAAAGCACGCTAGAGACGACATAGTCTGTTCCTTTGGCTGCTGTTCAGCCAGTAAAACATAAAGCTCTTAGCCTGCTAGCTGGCTAACAAGGTCTTGCCGAAAGCCAACATTTGCTGCCTAGCTCGTTCGTCAGGCATAGCTAGCTATTTAGCTAGCCATTTAGCTTGGAATAACGTTAGTCTACCAATACATAATCAGCAAGACAAACACAGTGGGAATGAACCATGTTAACAACTGCAGAATGTAGCATTATTTGAAAAAACATTGTCGTCCTTTTCCAATACCATTTCATAACCACCTCAGAGTTTATAAATGCAACACTTAGCTAGCTAATGCTGGAGTCGCAGCTATAACTCAGTTCATTTTCGGGATTTATATTGCATGTAAACGTTTTTGTGATACGTAATTAGCTATTGCCAGGCTGGAATCATTTTCCCTGGCAAAGTATCAAACATCGATTGTCAACACTCCAAGCTGTTTTTAAGGAAAACTGTTGCCTGCATGTTCAGTTGATTTTGTCTACCCTGTGCTGCTCGAATAGTTAATTAATACCATAATTTCAGTTAACAAAAATGGATTCTAGTTACTTTTGAATGTTCGTGTTTCCCTCAACATCTAGTGTAAGTCGTGTAACAAATATATTGCGATGCCATCAAAAACGAATGTACCCCATACGACTACGGAACTTACTTTATTTCATTCAATCATCATCTTTCAGACTGTTTCCCATACATTTTGGTGTATCATTTTGACAGCCCTCTAAATTTCCACTGTACAAAAAAAAAATCAGTTCTCCCATTGGGAAATTCAGCTTTTAATGTTAAGCAATGTTTCTAAACAAAAAGTGGATATGGCTGTGTCTACTGGATTTTATTATTAATCAAGGCCTGTGTAAAGTTTTATGGAATGCTTGGCTTATAAACCCAAGTCATGTGTCCATTTTACCCCCAGAACAAAGGGTCCCTCCAGTTCGAGGACAAATGGGATTTGATGCGACCAATTGTCCTGAAGCTGCTTCGTCAAGAGTCTGTGACCAAGCAGCAGTGGTTCGACCTGTTCTCGTAAGGCCAAGATAAATATGTTAATCTTCATGCTTGAAACTATGTACTATAAAACAATAATTGTAACTTTTTTCTGGTGCATGAGATGCCTGACTCCTGTCACTTTCTCCCTCTCACAGAGATGTCCATGCAGTCTGCCTGTGGGATGATAAAGGTCCTGCAAAGATCCACCAGGCACTGAAAGAGGACATCTTAGATTTTATCAAGCAAGCACAGGCTGTGAGTTAAATGGGTTGCAGTGGGTGAAGTCCATTTGCGTGTGAAAGATTCTATATGTCTGTTTATCCGTCTCTTGTTTGATTTGGTTTCCTGATTTTGTAGCATTGCCCTCAAGTACAAGTAAATGTATAAATGCATTTAACTAATGTCATCTTTGCCCTCTTCCCTGCCGAATGTCTCTAGCGAGTGCTCAGCCATCAGGATGACACTGCTCTCCTCAAGGCCTACATTGTGGAGTGGAGGAAGTTCTTCACGCAGTGTGACATCTTGCCCAAGCCTTTTTGCCAGCTGGAGATCACTCTGATGGGCAAACAAGGCAGCAACAAGAAATCTAATGTGGAGGACAGTATAGTGAGGAAGGTGAGGAGTGGAGTGGGATGTAAGGGGCAAAAATGAATGTGAAGGAAGAGACGTGGGGTTCTACTGCACAAAGAAGGGAGATGAGTTTAATGCCGTAAGCATGGTTAAGTAGGTTTTTAATAATTTTACTGTAATTTTGGAAGTCCGTTAGTTAGAAGCTGAATCTTGTCTGGTCTTGTCCTCAGCTCATGCTGGACACCTGGAATGAATCCATCTTCTCAAACATCAAGAACCGCCTGCAGGACAGTGCCATGAAGCTGGTTCATGCAGAGAGGCTGGGGGAGGCCTTCGATTCGCAGCTGGTCATCGGGGTGCGGGAGTCATATGGTGAGATTGGCTAACCATCCAGTTTCAGTGGCACAGAGCATTACTGATATATTTTCTCTGTACATTTAACTATTCAGTGATTGTGCTTATGCATTTCTATACATCTTACTGTTGTGGAGAAGGGCAGTTAAATAAGTAATTTTCAAAGTCTGAACACAAATATATTTCACATCCCATTGGGCGTAGAGGAGCCTAGTTGTGATGGCTACACCTAAGGACTCCTGTTCCAGTCGGTGGAAGGTGCAGTGATGCCATCTTTAAATTGACAGTGATCAATGGTCCTTAAAAAGTGATCTGTACCAAATACACAGCTGAAGTCAGCTTCAGTACAGTACAGCACAGATTCAGTACAGTCTTGGAATGGAAAAAGGAATACACAGGCAAACAATATTACTTGTTTACTCTCACCATTGGTGTTACATTTAAATAGAACTGAAGAAAAAAAACAATAGTCTGTGTCCATGGCTACTGATGACATGTCCGCCCCTTCAGCATCACACAATTCTGTTGACAGATTGAATTCCAAGGGATTGTATATGTATTTGTCCATTTTCACAAGATTATTGAATGCCATTGACTTTTTCCTGAGGTATGTTGGCATAAGCTGGACGTTTTGTGTCCCCTCATCTCTCCTCAGTGAACCTGTGCTCCAACCCTGAGGACAAGCTGCAGATCTACAGGGACAACTTTGAGAAGGCGTACTTGGACTCCACCGAGAGATTCTACAGGACACAAGCGCCCTCCTACCTGCAGCAGAACGGCGTGCAGAACTACATGAAATATGTAGGCATCAATCGATTCAGGCAGCCAGGGGTTTAAGTGATGCCTATATTGTGTGGTTTTAGATTAGATTAGATTCAACTTTATTGTCATTGCACATTGAGTATAAATACTAAGGCAACGAAATGCCGTTTAGCATATAACCAGAAATGCAATGAAGCGGAGTGCACAGTATGTACATTTGTATAGTGGTCCTTTATAAATAAATAATCTGGTCTAGAGTGAAATGCTGTTAGGTCAAATCAAATCTCGTATAAGATTGAGTGATTTAATTGTTTTGACTAAGCTTGGTGTGTTTGTGGGTATGAGTTGGTGTGTTTGTGGGGATGGTTTTGTAACCAAATTTAACTTCATTAAATTTGTTCATTGTGTTTTACAGGCAGATGCTAAACTGAGGGAAGAGGAGAAACGTGCCCTTCGTTATTTGGAGACGCGGCGTGAATGTAACTCTGTCCAAGCAGTGAGTTTCAGTCTACTTGGTGTCAAATGTCAAATTGAGAGTTAACTCATCTCTGTTATCGCACAAGTTTCAAATAGGATAATCCCAAATGTCCCAATAGATTTTAAAGGCATCTGTGTAGAATCACCCTCAAAATGTATGTTGCGTTACTCTTTCTGTTTATTATTGAAGTGTCATTGCATGAACTAATACCTATTGGACAACTGGTTTTGTTATCTACGGTTAACGGAAGTAGCAATGGATAAATATTGTCTTGGTGTCAGAATACACAAACTTTAATGGTGTAATGTCTCTCTTGCAGCTTATGGAATGTTGTGTGAATGCTCTTGTGACGTCCTTCAAAGAAACCATTCTGGCAGAATGTCCTGGCATGATTAAACGCAATGAAACTGACAGTGAGTGAGGCCGCACTGGGCTGTGTGTACTTCAGTACTTTCTATAATCACATTCACTGTTAGATAGATAGATACATAGATAGATGGATACTTTATTGATCCCGAGGGAAATTAAGGTCATCCAGTAGCTTATACACTTAACTCACAAACAAACATACATACATACATGAATCACAATAAAAACAATACACATAGGGACAACATGTACACAGGGAGTGGGGTGTTTACAGGAAACCAGGTTACCAGTAACACTGTGCATCTAAAGAGCTTGTTTTTTTTGTTTAATTATCTTCAGAGTTGCACCTGATGTTCTCGCTCATGGACAAAGTCCCAAATGGAATCGAACCTATGCTCAAGGACCTAGAGGAGCACATCGTCAACGCTGGACTAGCAGATATGGTAGCTGCGGCTGAGACAATCACTACTGTGAGTATGCACACCGTTCACTGCACAACAATGAACAGACCTGTAAGATGAATACCCTTCTTAACCAGGTCCTGGTTTAGAGTTGGTTCAGTCAGGAAACTCTCAGAATTTGTTTATAAGCCTTTATTTATCTAAAGGACATGGTAGTATGTTTGATTTGTCAGACTAGATATCCTGAAGCTGCTGCTGCTGCTGCTGTGGCTGTTACATGCAGCTACTGCCAACCTGGTGGCAATTGCTACTGCTGCTCAAGAACAATGGGCCGCTTTCTCAAACATTTTCTGTAGTTTCTTCTGAACATTTTTCTTACGGACTTCGGAAGACCAACATATGAAAAGACCTCCACCTGATTCATGAACTCCTGAAAATGTGTTCTTACGCAGCCAAAGTTTTCTCAGCTCTGCTCTCCTGAATGAGGATTCTTAAATTAAAAACGCATTCTCATGCACCTGGATTTGCATACTTACACGCCCCACCAGCTCCCTATACTTGCACGCCACCGTAATGACGTGCAGTCAGAATTGACAGAATCCACACGAAAGCACCTCGAAAGCGAGTCATGTCAAGGCGGAAAGCGAGCATTGGTCGGTTACGCAGACCTAACTTCAGAGGTGGAGGTACACGATGTGTCCATTCTATTCCACTATGGCTATAGATTGAGTTTAAGTGCAGTGTTTGTGTAGTGCTTTTATTTGTTTTATCACGATGCTAAATCAAATATGAACCTAAAGACAACATAAAGCCCCGGTGCAAAGGCCCCTGACTGAAAGTTTCCCGACTGAACTAATTTATTTCTTGTTTTGTAAAGTATGGTCTGGGTAAGTACGAACAAACGATTCAACCAGAATTACCTCTATATAAACAACCTTTTTATAAACATGCCAGCTCTGCCATATTTTGTCAATGTTTTCAAATTGTGACATTGTTCATGTGATTGCCATTACCAGGACTCGGAGAAGTATGTGGAGCAGCTTCTCACTCTCTTTAACCGCTTCAGCAAACTTGTGAAGGAGGCGTTTCAGGATGACCCGAGGTTTCTGACAGCCAGAGACAAAGTAAGTTTGAACCTCTCGTGGCAGTCATCCGTTTCATTTAAATGGTCAGTTGCCTTTTAAACATGTCAGTTTTTGTCTTAGAGACAAATGTAAACCACTTGTTAGCTAATTACTGGTGAGGTCACAAGGTTATAGAACATCTTAATAACATTATGAATACAAAGATTTGGTTTGAATTACAATTCTTGATTTGTGATACAATCGTAAATATCTAATTTCTACTCAACCCAGATCAACAGGCAAAAGTACAAACATCAATTTAAAAAACTTAGATGTACTCAATGACACTGCATACATTATGTATACAGTATGTATACATTACAAAGCAAGTGATGCATTTAATATGCTATTCATTCAAAAAGATCCTTCCCATTGCATTGGGTCCAATATTAACGAATGGAATAAATCACTTAATCCACAATTCCTGGCAAATTCCTCTCTTTACCTCTCTACACCTTTCAGGCATACAAAGCCGTCGTGAATGACGCCACAATATTTAAGCTGGAGCTGCCGACGAAACAGAAGGGGTGAGTCACTTTAGATGAGCCAAATTTCATTGTTTCTTTGTTTGGCGTTCTACTAGCGGCGATAAACACTGACTCGTACTTTTACTGTGCTGAACTCCTCCTGTCGTATAATGTGCAGGTTTCCTATGTATATCCATGGGTGATATGAAGCAGATGGGTCCCCCCTTATGTGCCGTGGTTCTGCCTAAGGTTTCTTCCTGCCTAACAGGGAGTTTTTCCTTGCCTCTGTTGCCATTGTGCATGCACTAAGGGGGTTTAGGCTCTGGGCTCTTAAGTGCCTAGAGGCAATTGTATTGTTATGGCGCTATACAAATAAAATTGAATTGAATTGAATTGAATTCTATTTTTGCAGGGTGGGCTTGAAAACACAGCCAGAGTCCAAGTGTCCAGAGCTGCTGGCCAACTACTGTGACATGTTGCTTAGGAAGACTCCGCTCAGCAAGAAGCTCACGTCAGAGGAGATAGAATTAAAACTAAAGGAAGTGGTAAGACCTTGGGTCTGCGTTTTATTTGTCCTCGTCTTCAGATATTCAGTGGCTAATATTTGTAAAAAAAAAAATATGTATTAACCACATTGTTCTTTTCCCATTTTGTAGCTATTGGTGTTGAAGTACGTCCAGAATAAGGATGTCTTCATGCGGTATCATAAAGCCCATTTGACAAGGCGTCTCATCCTGGACATTTCAGCAGATAGTGAGATAGAGGAGAACATGGTGGAGTGGCTCAGGGTGAGTTGTCGGTTGGGAGAGGGCAGAGTTAGGCTGTGGCGGACTAACTAGCTGCCTGTTAGCATGCTGACTAACATGTAAGGTAAATGGGGTTTAAAACATCCCCCACTTTTTTACTCTCTGTCTACAGGAAGTAGGTATGCCTGCAGATTATGTGAACAAGCTTGCCAGAATGTTCCAGGACATAAAAGTCTCGGAGGATCTCAACCAAGTCTTCAAGGAGGTGCATAAACACAACAAATTAGCATTACCAGGTGAGACCACATCAGTAGCGACTGAAGTACTCTTTTCAGAACACCATAGAAGAATATTTTGACATGTTGATTTTCACACTTAGTAGTGGCTCTTGTATCAAAGTGGTTTTCTCATCTGATTGGTAGCGGACTCTGTGAACATCAAGATCCTGAACGCGGGTGCGTGGTCACGAAGCTCGGAAAAGGTGTTTGTGTCCCTGCCAACAGAGCTGGAGGATCTCATCCCAGAGGTGGAGGAGTTCTACAAGAAAAACCACAGTGGCAGGAAGCTCCACTGGCATCACCTCATGTCCAATGGGATTGTAAGTATTCCCTCTCCAACTGGCATCACCTCATGTCCAATGGGATTGTAAGTATTCCCACTTTAACTGGCATCACCTCATGTCCAATGGGATTGTAAGTATTCCCACTTTAACTGGCATCACCTCATGTCCAATGGGATTGTAAGTATTCCCACTCCAACTGGCATCCCCTCATGTCCAATGGGATTGTTAGTATTCCCACTCCAACTGGCTGTTAAGAATGAATGGATGCCAACTGATGAACATTAGCTGCTGACCAACTAGATTATTATGCCAAGCAGTGTGTGTGAGTTGATTGGTATACTAATGTCCGTGACTGATCTAAAATAATTGCATAGTAGTATAATTCATGATTGTCTCAACCCATCAGATCACGTTCAAGAATGAAGTGGGGCAGTACGACCTGGAGGTGACAACTTTCCAGTTGGCTGTTCTCTTTGCCTGGAACCAAAGACCCAGAGAAAGGATCAGCTTTGAGAACCTGAAGCTGGCCACAGAGCTGCCGGATGCAGAGCTCAGGCGGACACTATGGGTAAGAAGCTGCAGGGTCATCAGGAAAAGCCTCAGAAAAGATGGAAGATGATCCCAGGAGTTTAGGGTCATATTCCTAGGTTC
This sequence comes from Sprattus sprattus, assembly GCF_963457725.1. Taxonomy (NCBI): domain Eukaryota; kingdom Metazoa; phylum Chordata; class Actinopteri; order Clupeiformes; family Clupeidae; genus Sprattus; species Sprattus sprattus. Next base: position 7,553,604 of record NC_137928.1, read on the forward strand.
TGCAGCAGACTAGCTGAGTTGATTTTAAATAAATCAGGAAAAAAAAAAAACAGGTAATTTTCAATTTTCTGTAGGTCTAGACTGTATATCTTCTTAAGATGGTGCAAACCTACATAAGTTACAGCTGTTGAGTTACACCAATTTACACTGACTAATCATTTTTTGAGCCTGTGGTGTTTTTCCTTACTCTGCTCATCTGTCTTCGCAGTCTCTTGTTGCCTTCCCAAAGCTGAAGCGTCAAGTCCTGTCCTACGAACCTCTAGTTGGCTCACCCAAAGACTTCACTGACAGCACGCTATTCTTCGTCAACCAAGAGTTCTCCTTGATGTAGGCATTCACTTTACTTTGGTCAAACAGTTGGTTTTGTTTGGTGGTTATAACAGCAGTCTTCTGCTGCTTCACCGAGTAGGAATGAAGTCTTTCTGTTCAGTCTGTACCTTTTGTTGCCATGTGAGAATTTAGTGTGATCAGTGTTTACAGCTGAAGTCTGTCATCCTGCAGAAAAAACTCAAAGGTCCAAAAGAGGGGCAAAATCAACCTGATCGGTCGTCTCCAGCTGACCACGGAGCGGATGAGAGAAGAGGAGAATGAAGGCATTGTCCAGCTGAGAATACTAAGGACGCAGGTAAGCAAATCGAGACGGAGGTATAAACAAGGAGGGACCGGTTGGGCCTTTTCAAATGGTTAGGAAAAACATTGGGTGTTCTGCTGTGTCATCAGCGCCTCTTTCCCCCCCTCCTCCCTGTGGTTCACAGGAAGCCATAATCCAGATTATGAAGATGCGCAAGAAGATCACCAACGCGCAGCTGCAAACCGAGCTGGTGGAGATCCTGAAGAACATGTTCCTGCCGCAGAAGAAGATGATCAAAGAGCAGATCGAGTGGCTCATCGAACACAAGTACATCAAGAGAGACGAGACGGACATTAACACCTTCATCTACATGGCGTAGCGGAGCCTCATCAGCAGACACTAAGGAGGAGATTGACAACGATGATGATGATGATGATGATGTGGAGGAGGAGGATGTTGCCGCCGGTGGGGGGTTCGTTTGCAGTAGGACCCTATACTAACTGCTGGCTCCCTCGTCTGCACCCAAAACGGGCTGGGTTTAAGATCAACAGTCACAATTCATTATAGCCAGAGGAAAAAAACAACAACAACAACAAAACGACAATCCCTGCCTTATGTTACATTTTAGCAAGAAAAATGAACCAGGGGATAAATGTTTAGCGAAAAAAAAGAAACACAAGTGATAAAAAGAATTATTATTATTATTATTATTGTTAGTTTTTTGTTTTTGCCAAGCGGTAAACAGGATGCATGGTGGGCGGCTTGCCGCTTGTGTGTGTCTGCATCTTCTTCAGCATGCTGTGCCATGGGAGCCCTTTCCGCTCATCGCAGGACTTGTCCGTGCTGTGTTTTGGAAAAACGCCCCGTCCCCCTCCCTCCTCCCTCCTCCCAGCTCAATCCTCCCCCCCCCCACCCCCAGCGCTCCACCCACCTGGCCGTCTCTCCCCACCCACCTGCCACACCACCACCTGTCCCAGCACACATCCCAACACAAAGCAGCACTGAAGAAGAGGCGTAGCCACCACCACCACCACCACCCACTGACGATGTCACAGAGAAGAGCACCCCCATAACAGCCTCCAACCAACGTCACCCTGTTTCCCCAGGAAATAAAAAGAAATGCATACAGAAAACGACTAAGATGAAAGCATCAGCACTTTTCACTTGCTCACAGTATGTCTGCATGGCTTTCTTTTGGTTTGTTTTGTTTGTTTGTTTGTCGGTTTCATCCTTTGCTTTTTTTCTGCAAGATTTTGTTTGGTTTGTTTGTTTTGGTTCTTTTTTTTTTTTGGTTTAGTTCTTGCCAACGCTTGATTGAACAGCTGTGGGTGTGAAGTGCTTTACATCATCAATGGAGATCTGCTGCCCAATAGCACCTAATTCATCAAACAGAAAACCCTGTTTCCACATGGATAAAGTTTTTGTTTGTTTGAGTGTGAACTAGCCATTCACTGTCATTTGGATACAAACCAATGTCACGGTCAGATTTACAGATTTTCATGGTATATTTACAGTTTTAAGTCATTTTAGGTGAAACAAAGGTAGTCATTTTTCTGAAATGGTTACATGTACTCCTCCCATCTGTGTGTGTGGTGTGCAAATTGAGTACTCATCTCAGACCCAATGTAAAACCAAGTGTATTGCCAATTCTGCCTGTGTTGGAAAGCAACTGAGAAGTGAGGCCCAGGTCATCTGCTGGATTAAATGTTTGTTACAACTTTTTGAATTTTGCATTTAGAAAAAATACAAAATTACGAATGGAACTGAGGTTTGGGGTGGCACTGAGTGTGAGTGACCACTGCGTCACATAACACACTATTGCGTAATAATAACACCAGTAACACCAGGAGTACATCTGACCTTGGTACGAGAGTGTGTCCCTCTTGACATGGTTAGCAAAAGGAACAGAGAAAGCACTTCGGAACCTAATGGCAGATGTGTCGGAGATGGTGCATGGAGTTTGGAAAAGTTTCTGCCTGTCACTTTGATGAGCAATGTGGAGATTCTCCTGTCAGCGGTTTATGTCCTTGTGTGATCACACATTGCCAAAAGTAAAGTTCTGCGTAGTAGTCACACCATTTCTACAGATCACGTGAAGGATGGCCTATGCCAGCTTTTTACTAATCTTAGTCACTTCATGACTGATTTTTTTTAGATGTTTCCTTATTCATCGTGTCATTTGTAACTCATCTCAGTCAAGCTGCAATCATTATAGGAGGAAGTAGCCATTGTTATCCACCAATGTTCAGTGTCCCAGATCTAAAAGAGATTCTCTCCTGGTTATTTATTTATTATTTATGCCAGAATCTATGTGTGATTTGAATGTTTGATAAAGAATGAGTGTAGCCTTTTACTACATGTTGCCTCTTAGGGTTGTACATAATAACTTTGAATTTGTTTCAATGGAAAAAGGACGAGAAGGTTGCATAGTGAACACTAGCTTTTGCATTTTGCAGAGTTTTTTTGTCTCAATGATAACAAAAGTGACATGTTCTGTGTGTCAGTGAGAAGAAGAAAAAAAAGAGATGACAACCTTTTGTTATAATTGTCATAAAATATCAATGCAGAAGTTCAACAGCTTTTGTTCTGTTTTTTGTTCACTTCAATTTGTATTATTCCGTGTACGGGGAATAAAACTTCCCTAGATACTGTTACGATTTCCTGTACGATTTGCAGCAGTTTTTCGTGATTTAGCACATTCATTATTATTTTTTTACATTTTAGCCCCCAAAAGCTTAGTCTGCTTTGCATTATATTTATAACCATGATTGGTGAATTAATAACATGGACAGTATGAAGTTAAACACAACTGTATTGCTGTGATGACAATGGAATGACAAATAACTTCAGTCTTAAGTTACATTGCCCGTTAGTCATTAAACAGTACTGTTCCCTTCATAGATGCATTTTGCAGTCAAGAAATGGAAATGGTGAGAGCCTACAGTCATGTAATTCTGCAGGAATGATTAAAAGATGGTTTCTCTGTGCATACGTGTGTATTCTGTGCTTCTTGTTTCTGGTACAGAGGGTTTTTTGCACATTTTGTGGCCTTTGCAAATCAAAACACACCATGAATACCCGAAACACAGAATCAAGAAGCATAGATTAACAGCAACATTTTAAAATATATATTTGTTTTTTTGAACAAAAGTTCACTACTGTAGGTTTAAAAGCAATTTAGCACTTCCTTTTTAAGGACAGAAACAAACGACCTGCGTTTCTCCATTCGTTTCTCTCAAAACTAAGCCTCAAACCCATCAATTCTTGAAGCACTCTTCATTCTTGTCAACTCCCAAACTATCTGTGCACCATAATGTTAACTCTGCCTCTTGGTCAACCCAGTGTCATCCCCAAACTTGGTGTCATCTCAAACTCAGTGCCATCTCAAACTGCCCCCCCACCCCCTTCTGTCCGATAATGAACAAGCCCCACATGTTTCTCAGTATGATTCTGTTTCCTCTGGATAACTTACATTTGATTCCCAGGTGCATCTGATTTTGGCAGCAGAAGCAAATCAGTTTAATGGTCATAACGTATCCCCTCCTGTGTGTGTGTTTCTTAATACCATCAATCACATTATATTTTTACATTGTATTTTAGGCCTAAATATTTAAATTTTTCTTTTTTTTTTCTTTTGGCAGTCATGTTTTGTCATTTATGCATTGAATAGATATATTTTTAGACATACAAAAAATATTCCATGTGAAGTGCAGTAAGTGTAAAGAGGCACTATTAGTCTGGCTAAAATACAGGCTTGTTTTTGTTTTTTTGTTGTCCCCCTCCCTCAGTTTGAAAAATCTCAATCTGGTCTTCATTTCTTTAAAAGACTGGAATGAAAACAAGCAGGCATGACTGCTACATCAGATCTAGGGTGTAACCACAGGAAGGCCCTGCCACTGAGTATAGTGACGTGTAGGGTGGGAAGCTGAGTTTGTAGCCTTGTGAGCTTGTGAGCTGAAAACTTGAAGTAAAATCTCTCATCATTATATGCGTTTATCAACTGAATGTGTGCCACTACTCAGCAAGGACTTAAGCCGTACAGTGTTTGAATGGATGTTTTCTCCTTTTCTTCTTTTGCAGTCTGGTTGAACTACTTTGATGTACTGCATTTTTTTCTGAATGAGTTACTTTTTTTAAGTTGTATAATTTATTTCCTGGCAAATAAAAAAAGGTCCTGTAAAGAGTCTGTTCTTCTGATCTGATATATCTGTTCCTGATTTTATTTCTTCAATTGCACTTTGTCACTTTTTGGCATATGCCCCATATATAAGGGCAAGTCAAGTGAATAGCAGATTATACATACAAAAAGTCAGGCCAAGTTATTTTTAAGTAACCTAATCTTCAAATCACCGTTTAAATAAAATATCATTAAAGCATTAGTAGTACACTTGATCTTTTTTGAAAGTGTATGTTTAATGCACAATCATTTCCCCTATAGCTCAATGTATAGGCTAATGATAGCAAATCCCAATACTTCATTCTGACTTTGTTGATCAATATCTTTTATTTTATTAAATAACCTGGCTGGAGACTACTTTCCATGTACATCATGGTGCTTTTATCCCTTACATGTGGCAGGCTGCTTCCGAGAGGGAATCGATGGATAATGTTTACCGAGCTGTCAGTGACTATTAACATCATAATACGCTGAACATAACTGGCTGCGCATTTGAGGACAAGATATTTATTACATTCCAGATAGCAAAAGGCAAGGAGACTACTGTTGGCCCACTGATCGATCACCATTTAACAGACAAACGGACCATCTTTCACCTCTTGCTTTACAAACTTTGTTTATTCGTTCATAGCCTACTTCTTCGTTACTTTTCACCAACCCTTGATGCCAACAACGCGTCACATATGCCTATGCATATGTCTTGATCAAGTCATTTATCACCTAGAAAGCCTTAGTGCCATCAACTTCTTGTGTTTAGAAACTTATATTTACATGGATAATGCCAAGGATGTGAATTAGAAATACCAGCTAATGTTATTTTCTTGCGCTCAGTTAAACTAAAGACGATGGTGGTCCGAGAGCGGACCAGAAGTGGCGCGCACACACCTGGGATGTGGATTTACAAACTACTGGAGTTTACCAGGTTTATTTAAGGTCTATGGACATTACAGACATATCCCTTTAATAGACAAACTGTTACATGTCAGGGTTATTTACCTGGCATTTGAACCGTAGTCATCTACTTCAGATGATCATGACATTATTTTATTCGCACAGCCCTACCACCGTTCAAAATAGGAAATGAATGGTAGCACATTATTGTTACATACTTCCAGAGGCGTTGCTTTCCTCCGACTGGGCCAATGGCATTTTTTTCAATTAACATATTCTACCAATAATGCTTTGCGGTTCTACTTCTTCCAAACGAAATCTTCATTCATTTCTTTCTGAATGTCAGGAGTAATGCTTTAGTCAAACGCATATATTTAGAAAATGTACTGGTGCCTTTTTACTATATAATAACAGAAGTATATGCAAAATAAATCAGTAGCTTACCCACCATGACTAATGTGTACACAAATTCAAGTAGGGATAAATAGACTCTACGCAGGCTTCATAAAATGCCCGGATGATCCTCGGTGGTCCGGGGTGCAGGCTTCAAACCTGTAGCTGCTTAGCGGCAGAGTGGTTCAATTCCACCTTTCGGGCGAGTGTTCGATTGCTAGTACGATGATTAATAGATTTGCAGGAGTTGGATAATGCTAAAATTTCCAAACAGAGCACACTCCCCTGTATTGACATTTAATGATGTTTTGAACACTACTACAAATATTTCCAATTTTAAACAACATCTTTTAACTCTAGCAGATATAACCTCGAAGAAGAGGCACTACAACCAGTTGTCTGTCTATATAACCAGATATCTATCGTAGGCTCTGACTACCCATGCTGACTACTACCAATCATAGACATATACCATGGCATAGACAGAAACCAATCATGTCTATGCTACCAATCATTGGTGTTTTTTCATAGCCAATGGCATCTCTTGTTATTGAGAGTCTGGCGGAAGTAGGAACTTTGACGTTGTTGTCCTTGGAAGCATGCAGCTAGGTGCAGCGCCTCTGTTGAATTGGTATGTGTCTCTATATTTTATTTCGTACTTCATGAACTACGGAATTAACAGTAAACTCAGGTTTGCGTGTGAACAGTTAAATACAGCAGGTTAGCCAGTTATGTTGCAGTCAAGGCAGCTAACTTGCTAACGTATAGGTATCGCTAGGACAGTTATAAGGTAACGTTACGTTAGAGCCGTCATGGAGGGAGTAGAGTTTGATGTAGCGGTTTGATGTATTACCTAGCGAGATACCCGTTAATATGTGTATATTGTTGTTAATCATTTTGTTGAAAATGTAGGTTAGGAAGTATGACATGTGGAATGTCATTGCAAGCTAGCATTAAAGCTTTTACTTAGTTACTTAGCCAGAAATATTGAATCAATGGATGCTGAAATGCTTTGCAGTTGTCATTTAATGTTTATTGCCAATGTACTTCCTATTCCCGTGGTTTAAATATGTTAATAATAATAAGTGACATTCTATCATTCAACCCACGAATTCTTTGCCTTAAACAGTTTTTCATATAAGTACAACCCTTGCTACTTCCTAAACGGTAGGCAGAATAATTGATCGTGTGACTGTGTCTGTATCTGTCATTATATTTTAGTAACTAAACTCGTCACATTTGTTGGGGGAAATTTTAGTTAGGTCTGTTGTTACAATGCTTATTGGCATCGTATTTTATATCGTATGAAAGCATGTTTATTTACCTTTATTTACAATTATGTCCAACTTGTTAGGATCATGCATTTGTGGGATGAGCGGCACAGATGTTTATGTGGGCAAAAGTCTCTATTCTCCTCTTGGTATTGACTCTTGTTTTGAGTTGTTTGGTGGATTGGATGATTGAACTCTTAATCAGTAACAAGGATCAAACAACATATACTGGCAATTTTACACTTTATTCAATAAATACACCGTCAGAGAGAGAATGGAATGGCCTGCCATGACTTCAGACCTCAACCGAGTTGAACCCTTGTGGGATCAGCTTGGGAGTGCTGTACGTGTTAGAGTGACTGTCTGACCTGCAAGGTCTCCTGGTTGAGGAATGGAAATGCCATCCCCACAGCAACGTGTGACCAGGTTGGTGACCAGCATGAGGAGGAAGTGCCAGGCTGTTGTGGCTGCGTATGGATCTTCCACCAGCTACTGAGGCTCCTGACTGTATTAAAATGAATGAAGTGTAAAATTGCCAATATTTCTTGTTTGTTCCTTGTTACTGATCGAGAGTTCAATCATTAAATCCACCAAATAACAAAACAAGAATCAATATTAACAGGAGAATAAACGGTTTAGAATTGGCAGAGAATTTTGTCAAATTTTACTTAGGTGCTACCCACATAATCAGCTGTGCTGCTCATCTCACAAATGCATGATCCTTACACGTTGGACATCATTATGTTAAGGTAAATAAACAGGCTGTCCAACAATACAAAATACTTTGGCAACAAGCATTGTAACAGAGAAATAATAGGAAAATAGTTAGGCTAACATTGTAAGCACGTACCTCTTGATGTCTTGATTGCTAACTTGGTTGTATTACATTGTAGATGTGAACCAGACTGCCAGGAGAAGATGCCACTCCACAAATACCCACCCCGTATCTGGGATGCCCTCAAGCTGAAGAAGGGCATCTATGCTCGACTCCCACAACACTACCTAAAAAGTTTGGATGATAAAACGCCTCCCGCACCTGTGCATTGGAAAGCACTTGGAGTGAAGTATCGCTCCAACCCAAAAACTGGTCATAAAGAGCGGGTGCAGGATGTGCCCATCCCTGTTTTCTACCCACGAGAGTCCCAGCAGGGTCTTTGGGCAGGGGAGGGTTGGATACAGGGCTACAAATATTCAAACGATGACAAGGTTTGTCCTTGATTGTGTTTTTGTCTTAAAGTATTGGATGCCATGGCTATTGTGGGTTGCAGTCTTTTAATATCACAGCAATATTTGGGCGAAAAAATAACTGAAAGGCAAAGTCATGGAATTGTATTTTCAATTGATTTTAAAATCGCTTCAATTTCTCTAGATCCTTGAGAGACTGATATTTAATATACTGGCAATAGTCTGTATGCTAACACACAGGTGCACTGTCTAACCTTCCTGTTCTTTTTCAGCTGTCTACACGATTCAAGAAAACTTGGAAGCCTCAGCTCTTTAAGAGGGAGTTTTACAGCGAGATCCTGGACCAAAAGTTCAATATCACAGTCACTGCTCGCACCTTAGATCTCATTGATGCTGCTTATGGCTTTGATTTTTACATCCTGAAGGTGAGAGTGCCACTTCTTTAGCAGTCTCCCCAGAAGCTTAAAAAGTCATACATCTTATTACATTTTCAATAATTTGAATTTAATATAGTATGATTATTTTTCCTCTGTTATGTGGTCAGACACCCAAACAAGATCTTAACTCCAAACTTGGAATGGACCTCAAGCGGGCAATGCTCCTCAAATTAGCACGGAAGGACTTCCACCCGGAGGATTCCGATCGTCGAGAAAAGGTTTTCAAGAATTACAAGGTGAGTCTCCGCAGGGTCTTGTTTTCTTTCCTGAATCGACGTAGTAAATGTAGTGAAGAAATGCCTAACATCAACCCTCTCCACACGCCATATTTTATGCGAAGCAGCAGTTTGAAATCCCTGAGGAGGAGGCTGAGTGGGTCGGGCTGAGTCTGGAAGAAGCAGTGGAAAAACAGAGGATCTTGGAGCTCAAGGTGAGAACCTAGATTAAGAAGAGTAATGTTGGTTCATGTCAATGAACACTCCTACTGTTATCGCTCGCTAACTCTTATTATTTCTTTTTGTGTGTGTGTTTGTTTTCGTTTGGGTTTGAAGGAGCCTGAACCTGTGTTCAAGGAATGTGTGGACAGCCTGGTGAAGGAGCTGGCCATTCAGAAGCTTCTTGAACCAAAGATTGTGGAGAGGACGTAAAGAGTCTGCCATTCTACCGACTGCTAGTGCATAACAGTTCGATTTATGTAACATATACCTATGTACAACATCAAAATGAACTGGCTTTGACAACAACTGCAATTTATCATGTAAATATTTAACTATTTTCTGAAGTAAATTCATTGTAAGATGTAATCATTTGTACATTTGTGCCATTTTTATGTTTTGGGATTGTTTGATTTTATATGAGAAACAAGTTGAAGACATTTGTCTGCAATTTCATTTACAACTGGCAAAGCTGCACTTACTTAATTCTAACTCTGAATCTATGTGACCCTGCTGCCAACAGGGAAGTCCGGTTACGTCAGGAAAAGTCAAAACTTGTGTAACATGATTCATCAGAATGAACGGTTATGCTCCAACCAGTCTTAATACCTAAATATTTCTATATATTGGAGAGGAAAAGATGTTCTGTAGGTTTGTCGTTAATCATTATGGATAGGATGCCCTTTTTGCAGCCAGGTTGTTAACCAAGGTATTTAGCCAGTCCTACTCACTCAATACTAGGTAACCAGCTGAAGACAGGTAGAGTGGAGGGAAAGGCAGGGGTTTCCCCCTGGAAAAATGTTTCCCTTCTTAATCTACCATTAATTGGGATTAATGACCAGGTCTTTTTTTTAAAGAAATCAACCACTGGATTACAGGAACAGTTTTTGATGGTAGCAACTCACTCCCCTTGTGTGGGATAATGTGGGTGTCATAGAACAATGGCCACTTGTGGACTCATTTGCATGTGTCAGTGCTAGTCAGATCTGTATTGAGCAACAGGGATGTGGTGAAGTTTCCCCATGGCTCAAGGCCAATTTCTTTCCAGTGTTGGTCAACCGTATTTGCGGTGAGGTGTTGCAAGCCGTCTAAATCTTAATAGATGGAAACTTCTCAGATCCGCGTGGGAAGAAAGGCAGAAACCATGAGGGGGGGGGGTCTTCTCTTGTGACAATCTGCTCATTCATTCAATGAAGTCACACTACCATGGTGAAAAACCTAAATTTAGTATCAGTTATGTCAACTACTTCAACTTAACTGAATTCCAAACCACATGCTTGGTATCTTAACTGATCGTCTGATAAAACTTACTCTAAGTGTGGAAGGTGTCAATAAGGTCCCTCCAGTGAAACTCAATTCAACATAATAATACAACATATGATTTCAGTCGGTACTGGAAATCTCAATAAACTATACTGATAAAGGCTTCAATTGTTTCAAATTAGGTTTTTAATCTCCCTCATAAAAAAGCAGTGGGCTATGCCAGATACCCTTTGGACTTTACTATGCCCACAAGATGTTCACACAACACATTGAATTTGAGGGGGCAGTTCTATTAATATTTTTTTTTAAATGACAAACTCCAGAGTTAACAGATGTGAGAAACTCCTCTCTTCCTCTTATTTTATAACGTCACCTCAGCCATTAGCTTTAAAACAGAACTAAGTTATGGAGGTCAATAGTGCTTTCTTCCTTCTGTGTTTGCGTGGAAGCCTTCTCCAAAATCACAATAAGTATTTGCAGCCCATTTCACGAAAAATAAAAGCCTAATAATGAAGTGAATGTGGTTCATACAATAGTTTTAATGTTTAACTGTAAAGCACATGTTCTACATAACTATACACATAATCTAAACACACTATACACATAATCTAAACACACTGATAGGAAACACTACAAAGGACAGCATGTTAAAAAAGAAGCCACTAGATGGCTTATTACTTTAAGAAAAAAAAGTTGAAAATTGATGTAGCTATGTGTGGTCTGTCAACTACTACAATAATAGTATGAACATCTTCATTGTCCCTCTCAAATGGTAGGACATTTATTTTCTTAAACATTCAGATTTGGTCAATTGTCTACACACAATATGTACAATATGTCTGGACCCCCACAATGAAAACTTCAACATGGAATAGCATTTCTTATGAATATGTCTGACAAGAAAAACAAGACCCATACCTCTGACAGCTACAATGGTTAATGTGTCCTGACTGACCAACCAGTCGCTACAAAACCTCTGCCTTTACAGTCCATTTGGCAGTACTATAGAGGGAATCAGTGTCTGTCAGTGGAGTAGCCCAAGACTTCTTACAATAATGCAAGCCATGCTACTGGGTTCGGCCAGCGATACCCAACAAAGCAACATCCATTTCCTTTCCAAGGTCTTCAAGTCTGAAACATTCTAATTATGCGTAAGGACCTTAGTGGTGCAATGGCCTGGGCGATGACGGGATACGCATGGATAGCCCAAACCTGTTGGAGTAACATCACATAGACGCTCAAACCTGAGGCTTCAGGGGTCCCCATCTTTCTCCGTCTTCACCGTGGAAACGCCACGACCATCCACATCTCCAAGGCCCTGATCCAGCACATGGTGATGCGAGGGTTGCAGGTCGATGACAGATGGGGGGCCGACATGGTGTCCACCGCTGACCAGCTGATTGAAATGCATCTCGGTGTAAAAATTCATGTTCATTGAGGGGTCGTCCGTGGCAAAGTTCATATTGCCAAAGTTAGAGTTTTCATCCTGGTTGGCCAGAGGCATGCCAAAACTTGCCGTGTTGCCATCTTCGAGCATCTGTATGATTGAAGAGAGCATGTTCATGGTGTCTGTATCCAGAGAGCCTAGGGTTTCTTCTTGCTTCAGCTCATCAATGGCATACTGGACAGGTTGACTTGGTAGGTCTTCTTGAGAGGCGGTTACCATGCCGACTGAGCTCTCCAGGGGATAGGAGAATTGCTCAAAGACATGAGGCGCAGCGGGCTCTGGCATCACACTCTCAGCTGAGGTGGAAAAGAGGGAGTGAAATTATTACTTATTACTGTAGTAGTAGAAAGTGATATTTTGTTCACAGCTTCTTGTCAACGGTGCAACTCAAAGAGGAGACAGACGTAATATAGGTTACCTCTCACGTTGCACCCATCAGTGAACTTGATGTCAGGCTTGATTTTTCTTTTGCGATTGACACCATAAGGATCTAAAACAAACAAAACATAGGAATGTTGAATATCATGTAATATATCCTCAATTTAATTATACTCTGACAAACAGTTTAGTCGTGGTAACAGGAACAACTGCTCATAGGAAGAAGCTATGTGACATAACCCACGCAACTGCTTCTAGTCATTCCAGGCATCGTGTCTCCACAAGCTTTAACTGCTGACCACAGAAACTGGGAGAGGAGGTCAGCAGACAACTTCCAGTTTAAGTGCTTAAGTAACCTCTGACTCATCTGACATGGAAATACACCACTACAGCCTAACATGTTACAGCATCTATGGGACAACACCATTCAACTCTGACAAATATGGTAGATGTGGTCATGCTGACCTGGATTATGCGGCGTGTAAGTGAACTTGACGGGTTCGCTGTCCATGCGATCTGAGAGGCGTCGCAGGAGGACGTTGACCTCCACTTCCTCATAGATGTCCAGGTCCTGATATGGCGGCGACTTGAAGACGATGGCTATCTGACGGTGGACATCCGTCTGGGCAAACTCAGCCTTGGCCTCCCACGACCCCCGGCTGAAGATGATCTCTATGTCATCTTAATGGGTTTTTAAAAAAACATTTTTAATAAAGACCAACAACACAAGACAACTTACATATTTACATCTTAACTAGATACTGAACTGTGTGTCAGCTTTAAACCATGCCATTCAAACTGCTTTAACTCTGTGACTGCTAGGGTGTGAACTGGATGCAACAGAACAAAAATGAACCTTTCACTATATGTATGGATGGGTGGGGTGTTCTGTGTGCTGTTGTTTTCATATAACAATGCGTGGTATAAATTCTTAATTCAGTTTCCTGAATAATTTTTTCCCAGTTGTGCCCTAGACATATACCACATATCATTATCTTGTGTTTTTGTAGTTGAGCTTGGAAAAACAATAAACAAAGAAAAAACAAAAAAAATTACCTTTCTGCACTTTGTCGCAGAGCATGTAGATCTCTGTTTTCCCTATGCATGACCCCTTCACAGTATTCAAACGAGTTATTTTCAGCTCTGACGTTGTTGTTGCCTCTGTAGAAACATACAGAAAAACAAGACCCAGTTAATTATACATGGAGAAAGTTAAGACAGTATCACGTTTGTCACTTCAACTGTACTTTCCCTTGATGAAAAGAGAAAGCGTGGTATGTCGTGCAGTATGCTCTTACTCTTGTCGAAAATGGGGTTGGAGACGATTGGGGACAGATGGATGCTCTCGCCGTCTTCTCTCTCCAGTTCACATTGGAAACACAGTCGAACCACGTTCATGTCCATATCCTCAATGCTCTTAGACAGGCCAGCTGATATGGAATAAAACAAAGCAGTTTCTTGATGGCGTGTCTATGCTCCATAACCATTTAACATGTACACATGAAATGAATAAGGGTAGATTTATTGTAGATATATCACTCTACTTATGTCTTTCATGATTAGACACTGTATACATGTAGGCTTGGAAAAATCAGCATCTCTTTTCTGGCCTTAGTTTTATACATAATAACTTTCAAGAACAGTTTAAAAAGCATTCTGTATATAAGCTCACTTTGTAAACAAAACATGTTTAGAGAAAGTCTCTCATCATGTGTAGTAGTTGTACTCACTGTTAAATGGATCAATGTTTTGGTCCCTTCTCTTTTTTAGGGAGAGATCAAGCTCTTTCCTACGCACACACTGAATGCCCAAGTTGGAAAAACTATGAAGCAAGAAGGTATTCAGAAGATTAACACAAATCTTTCATTTTTATAATTAAAAAAAGTACTTTTTTTGACACCACATGGAGCACTGCTGCTGTTTACCAAAAATGGGCATACCTGTGTCGGCGAGTGTTGTGTGGGTTAAGGTGAATGACACAGATGCCATCAGAACAGTCTTTACCCACGAGGCAGTGGGGATGTGGGCGGTAAGGGATGTCCTTGGTGATGAGGGAAACAGTGACTCTGACATTTTTGATATCTTGAATTGGTCCTTGAACCTGACAGGAAGGAAGAGAGAGAGAGAGAGAGGCAAGACTGTAAGTGAAACCAAAACGAAAAACGAAACGGTGCCATCAACGGCAGACATTATGGGATGTGTTAGATTTCAAAGAGGTAATTCCCTCTCTCTGACCACAAAAAGAGGGTGTAGACCTCTCTGAGAGCGGACAGCTATGCAGCTCCTCTAGCTTTCTAGAGGAGCTCTACATAGTGCAGACAGCCCACAGAGGGGGGAAACCCCACTTGTTTGGTGGGACCATGGGTACATTCCAGTCGTGCCCTATTTTCAAAGCATGCCATAATAGCAAATAACAGATCTGTACATACAGATGCACATTAACAGTGACACAGGTGTAACGGGTCAAGCCACACCATCACAACTGCATTCAGGTGATTTGCAAAATCCTGCATAAACACTGTTATATTATATTATACTGTTGTATTAGGCGGAGTCAACTATTTTATTGCCAGTGTTTAGGTCATAAGTGGCCAATGTAATGGTGCATTTTTATGAATTAGCTGTTTTTGCTCTGATGTTTTAGAAAATACCTCTTTCAATAGAAAGACTTTTGAATTGTTCAGGGTACCTGACAGTCATGCCACTCAAATTGAGGGAAAACAATACACAACATTTTGATGTTCAGCAGAGTCAGCACACCCATGGGGCAGGGTGTTTTCCCATTAAAGCTTGTATTTACAAGCCTCTTCCAGTCTAGATATTTTATTGTGAGCCCCACTTGCCTGCATATCGGCAAGCCTTCTCATCAAAGACTTACTGGTCTTCATTAATCTAGGACAGCCTTCTCTAAACAACACAGGGTTTCATTCGGTCAATTATCTGTTATCTTAAAAACAGGAATAATAGAGGACAGTAACTTCCAGAATTAGCCTACACTCACAACATATAAAACTAAAGATGAACATACAGGGACAGTGAGAGAGACTACTAAATATACTCTCACTCAGTCAACCCTCAAGTCTATAGCGTGGTTTGGGCCTGACCTCGATAGTGGGCAGGGTCTTGTTGGCCTCGTTGCTGCTTGCGCCCAGGATGCTGCCGGCAGAGCGACCCTCGCATTCGTAGCGGAACCTCATGCCCCTCTCTTTGGGCTGCTCGGTCACAACCAGCTGGGGCTTGTCCAGCAGACGCTCCAGTAACTCTGTGTCCGAGCGGGCCGACTGCCGCCCAGCTGCTGCCGCCCCTCGCCCAGACCCGGGCCGGTGGGTGGCTCCCCTGGAGCCCCTCATGGGATGAATCACTGCGGTTGGGACTTGAGGAAATGTCCGCTGGGGCTGACAAGTGAAAGGCAAAAGAAAAAAGATTTAGAGGTGAAAAGAGGTGAGTCTCGAAGTATTTGAGCACTTCAAGCCTGACAGGTTAAGCTGACAAGTGGATGAACATAAATCATGAGAGAATACTTTTTTTCAGTTCAAAGAATCCGTATCTGTTTGGTCAGTTTAAAACCCACAATAATCAGCCACAGAATACAAGGCAAACACACAACAAAGAAAAGAAAAGATAAGGCAAACAAAAAAAATCTTACAGGTTGCTGCACGTGCTGGTTGACAACAACAACTTGTCAATGAAAAAACAAAATGTCTCTCGACTTGGCTGAAGAATCATACAAGACGCTTGTGGAAGCAATCAGACTTGGTTTCAGCAATTAAGGCAATTTACAATAATCTGCGTAAGGTATTAAGACAAAGTCAGTTCAAAAACGTAAAATACGAAATGGGGACGTCTACACAAAGGGTAGTTTGTGGGCGGAAACAGCCTTGAAACAGGAAGATGGTGTGGAGAGAAAAAAGTCAAACGAAGAGAGTGAACCAATAGGAAAGCCAGAAAGTGATGAGGCCGAGCCAGGGCTAAGCAACCTCACTTTGACTCTTGTACTTCCTTAGTGTTGGTTGCTATGTGTATAAATTACTGTTCCGAGACCAATATTTGCAATCACCTTAGCGGAAAATCTATTTTAAGCAGTTTTACAAACTGACTCCAGAACTGCACGGCAGCATGAAGAGGAAAATCGCAAGCCAACAGGAATGCAGGGATCATATTTCAAGACTTACTTTCTTCTTCGTCAGTAAAGACACACATTTTAAAAAGCATATGTCTTCGGCTTCTTATTATCACTCTTAAAAAACAACTATTTGAAGATTTTGTGGTGCCAACATTGTAATTGCCGTTTTTCCAAGCCATGCGGGAATATGCGTCAAAAACCACCGAAAGTGAAACAAAAAAAGGCATCCAGTTTTAGAAGCATTCATGGGTGTAACGGTAATCCTACAGGCTTCGATCATGAATAAGCATTTTACAAGCCATATTTAGTATTGCAACTGCACAAATCACTTTGAGTTATTGAAGTGTAACTACCAAGTTACAGAACATCTATTATTTATTATTTACATCTATTATCTATTATTTATTTACAACTTCGCCTCCATTACTGTCATGGACGTGCCTATTCACTGCAGGTGGTTTATGGAACAGATAGGCTGTTAAAAAAGATAAGTCAATATGTTTATATGTGGATAGAAAAAAAGTTAATGTAGGCCAAGAGGCAAATAGCTCACCTGGGAGGCTGTGCCCCTGGATACTAGTACTGGAGCAGTCTTTCTGGGAGAATCCGAGTCGGGAGGAGGTGGTGGAGGCCCAGGAAGCACGAACGGAGGTCTCGACGACGTGTCCTCCACGATATACTCCTCGATTATGTCTATACAGAAAAAATAAACTGATTGAAGACAGGCAGGCTCTTTTACCTATTCATATCAACTTTGCTGTTGGCTATCATGACAGTTGGTCAAAGAACAGGTCGGTGGAAAAAAGTGTCAAACTCACCAAGGTCGATTTCTGTGATGGAGGAAAGAAAAACGCAGAGTTAAAAGGGTATAAATAATCTCTGCAGCTCGGAAAGATGCAACTGGGTTTGAGTAACATGCAAAAGTGAGAATACAGTAGGTGTCCGCATAACCTGATAAGGCTACGGCTGCTAGAGACTGTGCAGTGCGCCGGTATAATTAAAACGAAAGCTTAAGCGCCATACAGAACACACGAAGGATGTTGAATGGCGTCATAGATGTTCATTTACAGCTCATTTACCGTATGTTTAAAAGTAATAACCCTAACAAAAATCCTGGTACATATTATCTTAGACCTTACATCACTTTTAAACCGTTCCGACTTTATAAGCCAAAAGAAAGTAACGTTTGCTAAATCCCATATTGACGTTAGCTAACGATAGCATTACTAAGAGTCAACAATGTCAACATACCTGTACCACCTCGCGTTCCGTTGTGGACTCTCATGTTTGTCATGGTATAACGTTGTGATACTTTCCAAAAGATCTCAATCTAATGGGCTCATTCGACCTGAAACTATTTCAAACTTATATCTATTCTTGAGTTCGTAGCCTCTAGTGCTCCGCTAACTCAAGTTGCCCCAGTTCTCCCTATTCCTTGATTTCTCCACCCGTTTGAAGGAATCCACGAGGTTTAGCATAACAGACACTATTAACACCCCTCTGTTTACTTGCTAAAATATATCAACCCCTCACGCTTGCTCGTGTTTTGAGAGTGATCCTATTCTGCTAGATGGAAATCCCCGAGCGTCACAAATCGGGAAACTCCCATCACGTTACTGTGACAACGAACTACCACCTGAGAGGACTACCTTAAACATTACCTCACAACTATCAACAGCCCATATGAGCACAAGAAAAATAACGTCTGTCAGAGAAGCTTACATCGAAGCACTAGGAAAAGGAACTATGCCTCTGACATATTTGAACATGACGATTTCTTAACATTGCATCACCCTATTCAACACTGGTCTGTGCTGTGAGGTCATACGAATTCCTCTAGCCTATCTTAAGAACTGAACTAGACGGTGTAACAAAAAGATAAAACAATGAAATGATAATGTTATTTTTTGCATGGTAAACTAAACTCAGTTAACTATAAACTAAACGAACTTACCCCATAGCAATTTACATTTTTCAAATATCACCATTCTGACGTTACATTATTCTGAGCCACAAAATTATAAACTATACTGCACAACACCAGGATAATCCACCCACGGGTTTTGTATGACACGATTCTTATTTCCGAATTAGAAAGTTTAGTTCGACTTGGTCGGGGGAATTCTACACAATCACGCCATCTAGAGGTAACTGAAGGACACTTCAGATAACACTGAGGATAACCTGACGCCTGACCTGTTATGTTGACATATCGAATGTACACTACTAATTAGGAGACTGGTCACATAACATATTACAGTCACTATGTAAACTTACCATACTTGCCAAGTTAACATGACTGAAATCCGTGAGCCACCCTCCACCCGATGATTTACGCGTTTGGCCATTCATTATGATCCAGTTAATTTTGCAATTCTCAACATATCTGACAAAAAGCAATTTGTGATTAAAATGGCAATAAAGAGTCTTGGACTTAAAACTATCTAACGACTTGAAACACTTTGCAAGCACACAGCTAGCACTGATAAAAAAATTGCTAGCGTACTAACTGGAGAAACATTACATTGTGAAGAAGATTTTCGCGGTGTTTCCAACCCAGACCCCAGCACTCAAGGCATAATTGAGGTGGCTAAAGAAAGGAAAGGTGTATCTGTCATACACCTGACATCAGTGCCAACTAAGCTGTCTTTGGAGTGTTTTAAACATAGTATAATAATGAATTAGAAGATAACAGAACTAGAAGCCTAGATAAAACATGCCAAAAACGTCCTTCATACAGCTGCTTTAAAGTAAGAACATGTCCACGCATTAACCTCTGATCCAGTTCATGAACACTGATTTAGCTTATATGATCCAATGTTTTTTTTTTTTTTTTAATTAGACATGGAAATAAATCAAGAATCCCATACAATTTTACTGTACTTATGCTTTACTATAAACATGAATGATCAAACTTTAATGTACCAAAATAAAAAGCCCCATCAAGTCATAATTACGGCACCAAAAATAAAATCAAGACAAAACAGGCTGTTTGTCTCTTACACGGCTGATGGTGGAACAGGACTTTTTCCCTATTCATGAAATCAATGGATGTGGCTATACTGTTAACTGTCAACGTGGTCCTGCAATGGAGTGTGAACGCATAGATGAACATTTCAAAATCAAAATTCCTGGTCAATGAAACATTTCAACTATTACTAGACAGTTTTGACATCAATACAAGTTTACAAGCTGAGATTCTGTACACTTTTGAGGACATTAAAAAAAGTGACAAAGAAAAAAAGAAATCATGTTATTAATAATATTAATATATATTAATACCTACAAGGCTGTTATTTTTAATTTTTTTTTGTTCAAGTCTGGAACATCAACAATTTTGCTTAAAAAAAATGAGGGTCACAATCTTCTGCAAGTAGCATTTGGATCAAGTCAGCCATTATGACTCGGCACAGAAGCCTACCTCGGCCCTCTCAACCTCTCATGCATCTCACCAGTACCCCTCAACACAGCGCTCACACATGGAATGGAGGAAAAAAGAAAATCACAAGGAATCCACAGAAAAATAGCAGAGAGTTGCTTGACGCTTTGTGTTTTCTGCACTTTTTTTTCACTATAATTTGCTGATATGTACTGTGATCACCCTAAGTTCCCCATCTCGTATGGGCTACTATTTATCAGTTACCCCAATTCCCCTCCCCCTCCCCAATATCACCTTCCCAACAATATGTAAAACAGTACATCACATTTTTACTTCACTTAAACTGCAAAAATATGGAAACATTTTTTTGAAAAAAAAAAAAAAAAAGTAATTAGGAAGTCTACGTTAAATATGATTCTTCTTCTGTGGATCCCACATGAAAGAATAACAAAGTTGAACTGAATTTTCTTTGTTTGCAGAGTCAATTATAGAACACCATATACTCCAGTTTTCGCCCCCTGGCAAACAGACGCAAGAATTTTCGACTTGAAGCTGTTTGGCTACGTCCTCGCCTGAGGGGATGGAGGGGAGGGTGAAGAGGGTGAAGAGGGTTGGAGCTTAATCATTCTTCTTCTCCTCTTCTGCTTTCTCTTCTGCTTTCTCTTCGATGGCTGGCGTGGGAGCGTTGTCGGAGGCCTCCACCGGGCTGTCCTTGGGCTTCTCCACTCCACTAGTGCCAAACTCATTGACACGGTTGGGATCCACTCTGTAGATCCAGCGCTGATACAGATAAATGAAGAACACTACATCTGTTGGTGGGAGAAAAAAAGCAGATGTCATTTTTGCAGACTGAACATTAAGAGAACAGAAAAACAGAAATGTTTGAAAATCCATTCCAATCTAAACTATACAAGAGAAATGACAAAAGTACTCAATCACATTTCCATTCTTGCAAGTGACATCATATTGGAGGAAACTTAGCCATGCATTTATGAAAATAACCTTTACTAAAATTATTCAGAAATCCAGACAGCCAGGTAAAAAACCCTAGCAGGAGAAAGCTAGTATTAACTCCTAGATCACCGGGCATTCAGTGTCAAACACTCACCATCTCTTAGACAGCCTATTCTGTACATCATGGGCATCTTGATGACAAAGGCAAACAGGTCATCAATGAAAGTGTTGAGTGCCTTATAGGTAAGCATCCTCCATGGGAGGTGGGCCACAGACTTCATCTTATAGTTAATGAAGAGCTGTGGTGTCATGGTAATGAAACCTGTAGAACAACAAATAAACAAAAGACAGATGGAATGAGAATAAGGTTCTGGCTCAGAGAACATTCGCGCAGTATGCGAGAGCACCACAGTGAAAATTTCACAAAAAAAGGTTTTGGTACAATCACACAATCAACTGACAAATGAAACAAAAAAGGTCTCCACAACAAACTACAACATTCTGTGCTGAGTGTATTTTTCAAGGTTACTTGGCAACTCTGATTTTCATGTCATTTATATATTGCGCTGTTATGGTTTGTAAAACAAAAGGATACTTACCAAAAGTTAACAAGAATCCATAAAGCATGCTCAGTACCCATGAGTACCAGCCTTTGTGCTCCACATACAGCAGGCTGTAGACAGCATAACACCCAAAGAGAGGGTACAGGCACCACGAAAGGTACTTGAAAGCCATCTGAGAGACAAGAGGGATATTTAAGGAGGTGTCCTAAGGTTTGTCTCCACTTAAATTAATGTATGTGCACTTTTCATTTTGGTTTCAATACGACTACTTACATCATCATATTGCTTGGTGGAGGACTGAACGTATGTGGACTTGTCTTTGAATACCAGTCGTGGGATTACCCCAGCAATCTTGTTCTCTCTGTCCAGCTGGAGACAAAACAAAATGTCAGCTAAAAACCAGACCATTTATATGAGAGTGCTTACAGTTCTCACGATAGTAAGATAAAAAAAAACACACATATCAGCAGAAGTCAGAGCCACTCACTTTGACGTCCATGACTTTTGTGATCTTCCAGAAGTCGATGAGCAGGCCGATGAACACGCTGACCTGCACAACAAAGTTGGTCTCATTGTCCAGGATGTAGAGCAACACCACCAGGGACTGGAACACCCCAAATGTGATGGAGCGAACTGACAGGCCCTCCAATGACTGACGGCTGTTCCAGAACTGGATGTCTGAGGAGACAGAGAAGGGAAGATTGAGCATGTCTACGACGAAGTGCACCCAGAAAGAGACAGACCAGTTTAATTTAGGTGAAAAAATATTGTTGTTCTGGGTGATACCAAGCAAACCTTTCGTGTAGTTAATTCAGAAGACACAACTTTAAAGAGGACCCATTATGCCTTTTCAGTGTTTTCCTCTTTCCTTATTTAAGGGTATTATATAGCTTTCTGGTCATGTTAACAGTCTGCAAAGTAACAAAGCCCAAAGTACACAGCAGAGGGAGTAATTCTTCTTAACTTAAAGACAAAGTAGCTAAAACGGAGCGTTTCAGACAGAGGGTGAATAGAGATGTACAGTATAAGAAAGAAATGCGTTTTTGGAACACTGAAGCCTTTAAATCTATTGTAGTAGACCTCAAAATATATTATGAACACTGAAAATGAGCATAGCAGGTCCTCTTTAATGTCTGCAACAGTGTGAACAACATCATGCTTATTTGTTTCATAAAACCAATTGTTGCACCTCCTTTAAGGCATGTTTATGGAGGTACATAGTTTTTATAGCATTTATAAATACATCTTCTTATTATGTGGTTGTGTGAAGAGGACAATCCAGATCTGCCACTCCCACAGATACGCTGGGTTTTCATACTGTACTTTAGTGAACCACGCACTCACCGTTTTTGAAAGCCAGGAATTCAAAGATGCTGTGAACTATGGAGACAACGATGGTGATGCCCAACAGATAGGGATTGGTCTCCAGCAAGGCAGTCTGTGAAGAGACACATCATTATCAACTCTTGCAACTGGATGCAGTGAGCTGGCCTTTCAAGCTTCATTGGTTGAAATCAGTCCACCATTTCGTAAGGCCACATAGTCTTTATTCTACTACTGCATCTGTTCACAGTCAAAATCTCTCTTTACAATGAAGCTGTAAGGAAACGAGATACAGATCAACATTTAAACCATTTGATTGGCTGATATGAATCTCACCAAAGATATTTCTATGGTAACAAAAGGCCCACTGCTGTAGGAACTAGCCAAAGGGCACAGCACACAGCACAATGGAGAGAGAAAACCTAATTTATGAGACATTCTAAACCTGATTGTTCAAATCCTTGATTGTGATTGGCTAAAAGCCGTTGTAAAATCCAGCATTACCTTACAATTTGACCTGATTACATTCCATATTACTGCGCAGCGAATGGCAAGGCATTCATATAGCGCATTTCATACCCAGTGTTCCATCTGGCTGTTGCGTTGCTTCAAGGGTTGCGTGGCAACGATTTATTTAGGAACTATAATTTTTAGTGGCGGAAGAATGACTGTTTATTATTAAACTTGTTTCTTAAATTGAATTGTCTTTAATTATGAAACCATATCAAATATGTGTAGTAACAGGTTTAGAAAAGCAATAAGCCCCGCGAGTCCGTGCTTTGCGCTGATTTTAGAACAGGTAAGGGGGTTTAACGGCACTCCGCTTCGCGTCGTGCCTAACAACTCCCTTACCTGTTCTAAAATCAGCGCAAAGCACGGCCTCTTGGGGCTTATTGCTTAATTAAATATCAGGCAAACAAGACAGAGTTCTACTGTTGCCAAGAGTCTATCTTTCCCCAAATAATCATCTCTTCACATCTAACCCGTTCCTTTATAGCCTACATAGCAGTTGGGTGTAAAACAAATGGTGGAGAACCAGTCTGATGGCTAAGGTGCTGATGGCTTATCAGTAAGGGCCTATTCAAGCTCTTCACAAACGCCTGAACAACCAGGCTAAGCTAAACTAATCTTCATCACATCTAGCATCTGCTCCTTCCCATCAGTCCCTACCTTTACAGAGTCTTGGTCCTCGTCTGACTGGTCGTGGGTTTCCTCGGCCAGGAAGTTCCAGGGAGAGCGGGCATTCTGGGCGGCATAGAGCTGCCAGCGCCACAGGGACAGCGGGCAGTATGTGATGCGCAGGGGCAGCTTATTCAGGGTCTCGTTGATGGGGATGTAGTCTTTCTGCAGGTTCCAGTAGTCATTGAAGTAGACTATGGGGTAGTAGTCGCCGCTGACTGCATCAAACTGCACATCTGTTAATTGCAGAATATTTTTAAAGAAAAATCAGTAACGGAAATACAGCTCTTTGAGTCTAACCACTCCTTTATCTCTGCCATGTGGCTTAACAGGATTGACTACTTATTAACATACAGTATATCCGCTACTTTTCTATATCCAGTCCTCACTAACGAGCAACATCCAGGTTCCCTTATCTCGTCCTTGGTGCCTCTCTAGCTGCACCCCCTTTAGATGACAAGAGTATCTTTGTGGAAATGGATAGGAAATGAGCCCTAGTGACTAGTGACTGTTTATGGCAGAGATAGTGACACACACACAATCAGAATTGTATTTCTGCATTTTACCCATCCAGGGTAGTGATACACAGAGTGAACACACTTACCCAGAGCAGTGAGCTGCTTTTGAGCACCCGGGGAGCAGTGACTGGGGTAAGGTGCCTTGCTCAAGGGCACCTCAGCCGTGGATGTGGGCATGGGAGAGCAGTGGTCTACCACTTCCCCCGCCCACATTTTTCCTACTGGTCGGGGACCGAACCGGCCACCAGCCCGAAACCCTAACCAGTAGGCCACAGCTGCCCCAGTTTTTTAGTTTTTTTTTTTAAATGGATTTTTTTTTTTATTGTGTGCTGTATGAATGCTCAATGGTGTTGTTTGTTGTCTTTACTGTAATAAGAATGTACATGAGATAAGAGGTACGTGTTCAGAGTCCTGGGAGCGGAGGAGGTACTGTGTGTGTGTGTGTGTGTGTGTGTGTAACAGAGGCATGCAGGCGTGGTGAGGCTTACGCTGGTCTAGAGGTGGGGGAACAGACCCTTTGATCCAAGCCGTGTGGTCGTCTACCATGTTGATGGTGAGGTTGGGGTGCCAGTGGGAGATGATCTCCACAGGTCCGTGGCTCTCTGCTCGCTGGGGGCAAAGAGGGGCAAGTCCAAAGGCAGTGTTACACAATGTTACACCATCAATCAAACAATCCAACCACAAAGACTCTGGAATCGGTAACCCCGTCAGGGTTAACGGATCCCCATTCACTTTAAATGGAGTGTCGTCATCCTTTGCAGAACTGACTTGTGGCTCGTTCAGTTCGGCAAAAGGATCCGTTAACCCTGACGCATCAATGCATTCAAACGCGTACGTGTGACTGGTGTGTTACACAATGTTACACCATCAATCAAACAATCCAACCAACCACAAAGACTCTGGAATCGGTAAGAGTGGAGCAGAGCCCATTTTTACTGACCTTTATCATCTCGGGGTCTGCTTCCGTCTCTCCGGTCAAGAGATTCTTGGTCTTCATAAACTTTCTCCGCTTGAACTTATTCAGCACTGAAAGTCAGTTTTTAAAATCAATCATTCAGAGGAAATTAACTTGAATTTCGAATCTCATTGTTCTGAAAAACTAGTGGAAGCCTTTTGACACAAAAAAAAAACTAGCAAGGCCATCCCTAATGAGCATGTGCTAATCTTTGGGAAGGCTTCTCCAACAGGCAATGCTGCAGCCAACTGACTCAGGGTTCGAATACACATAAGCGTTTTTTTTTTAATTGGGACGCTAGAAAATGCATTGATTCCTATGGTACGGCGCGCTTTGCGTGAAAGTGCGCCGTACCATAGGAATCCATGCATTTTCTAGCGTCCCGTTTTAAAAAAAAAACGCTTATGTGTATTCGGACCCTAAGGACAAAGAACTTATTTCATGAATGGATGTCATGTGCAGACTGGTTTTAGGAGAGTAACTCCACCGAGGACTTCATTAAAAACAGAGATGACTTACTGCGAGAGGAATGGACAGTGGCCAGCCTGCGATATTGGCCTTTGCGCTTGGGGTCCGGGTGAAAGCCACTCTTGGTGAAGTACACATGGATATAGAGAGAGCCGTTCAGCTGGACGCTCTACAACAGAAATGTAAAGAAACAAATCATGTCAGAGGTGTATTTAAACATCAAGTAACACAGGTATTCCCATCAGTCAACACCTTACTGTAAAACAGTGTGTGTGTTTCTCATTTGACTCGGCTGACAAACTTTACAACAGAAATGTAAAGAAACAAATCATGTCAGAGGTGTATTTAAACATCAAGTAACACAGGTAGGCCCTATTCCCATCAGTCAACACCCTACTGTAAAACAATGTGTGTTTCTCATTTGACTCGGCTGACAGACATAGATTGGAATCTGATAAATATTCCAGTTTTTCTGTGTTTCTCATTTGACTCGGCTGACAAACATAGATAGGACCCTGATAAATATTCCAGTTTTTCTGGTTACATCAATATGCAAAGTGAAGAGGCCCTGATGTCTCTTATGGAGTGAGAATAAAGGTTAAGCAGAGGACATGTGTGGGACTGAGCCCAGTCACACGTACGGATCAGGGACAGAGATAGGGAGAATGGAATGTTCCTGGGACTCTCTGCATCATTAGATATTTATTTTAAATTGGGGATGACATGAGAACCAATTATTTGGTACCAAGATGGTGCCAAAAGTCTGAAAACATGATGGTACTTGTTTTTCTACAGTTCCTTCAGCCAGAGATTTCTAATCAGAGAAGCTAAAAAAAATCTTTCTGTAAAGTTCCTGATTTTTCTACCACTGCCAGATTTAGTCACCATGTATCTACGGTCAAAAAAGCACCATCAAAAGAGAGTGTGACCCCAATCCTCCCCCCCCAACCCACCTCTGGTATTTCCAGGTCCTTAGAATGTTCATAGCACCCTTCTTCCCCTATACTCCAGTCTCCATAGACTAGATCTTGCTGGAACCAGAAAAGTGCTTCTGTGTTATTGAAGTCCGTAAATATCTCATCTTCAGAGATATACACAGCGAGATCCTACAATGAACAGAAAACAGAGCAGAGTCAGAGAAAATTCTCTATATGTGCACTTCAAGAATATGTATTTAATAAGCGAAGGACGTGTTTGGGGTCGAAGGGCTGGTGGGGCAGCCTACCATAAGGGTATCCTTGGGAAAGAGGTTACGGCTGGGAAGTCTTGGTACACCGGCAGGCGTGTTTGGATCCGGAGTTGAAGAGCCACGACGGAACCAACTACTTATGGCCCATATGACAAAGATCCTATAGACGGAGGGAGAAAGAATGTCAGCGGAACTCTGAGGTAATAACGAATGCCCTGCTTCGTCACTCAATTTGAGAATAAAATATCACAACAGATAAAAGCAAATTATACTTTTAATGCTTGCAATTGAATCAACAGGTTTAGACTGGATCTCAAACAAACATACAGCATCTGTATTTTCAGGTGTAGTGGGCAAAGTACACGGGCTTGAGTCTGCCAAGGGGCAAGCAATCATTCACAGACTATGAATGGAAAATGCAGTTAATGCAACAAGTCCCAAAACATGGCTTAGTTAGAGTAGTACATGCGCGAAGCTCCAGAGACTTCATTTTAAATCCTAAAACTTGTTTTTATCCATCATAGACAGAGGAAACATCCATTCCCTTGGACCATGTCGCAACAGTGCAGCATTCTTAAGTGTACTCTGCCAAGGGAGTCATTCCTCTGACACCAATTACCACGGCAAACACCCCTGCACTCCTAAATATAATATCAATGCTTCAGCCCTAAACCTGGTTGTTTCTAGACATGGAGTTTCCGGAAGGCTCAGTTTCAAATATTCAAGCAGGTGTTGTGGCATTGCCCATCAGCACAAGCCTAATGAATAATGAGGGAAATTAAAAGATAACAGTTGGTTACAGTACAGGAGGTTGCTAATCAGCCTGTTCAGATGCACTTGGGATAAATAACTAGCTAGCTGTATTTGGCTAAATCCAGACCATAATAGCCAACCCTAAACCTCTGTGTCCATAAACAGCAGCTTTCTAACATTCCTCATAGTGGTGTAGTGTGCACAATGACACTTTGTGTTTGCATTTTATGTTTTAATTTCAATTAAATGGGTTCATCAAAAAGATTAAATCCCCTATTTGCTTTGAAAAAGTAAATATGTTACTGATTGTTAATATGCATGCAGTATGATATGATACGCATCATCGAGATGTTTTTGTATGCATGGCCCATTTTACACCAGTGCATGGTTTCCGTAGACTGAGGTGGAATATATAGGTCACATCAATGAGCATAAAAAAACTGCACAAAGAACACTAATAGACATAAGCAGACAAACACCTACCAAGACTAGGTAAGTAATTTAACACCTCCCCAATATTATACTTCCCTTGAATCCCAAACGGATTGGTTAATCAAAGGTAGTATTCAGGGTCCTAATAGTTCGGCTGGATGTATCTAAGAGCCTGACTATGGCTGTTAATGGCACCCCAAGCCATAATGAGTGCATAGCCTGTGGCTTCAAGCAGAAAATTGCAATCCTTTATAAGATCTAGATGGACATTAAGAACACTTCCCGAGGAGGTACAGTAACTGCATATTTAGCCTGGGAATGATTATATTTGGATTGAAATCGTTATACTGGAGTATGAGAAGAAGTATGAGTCTACCAAATACTCAGCATCTGCCACACCTCAGTAAACTGTTCTATCAGGAGAAGAGGAGTGAATAAACGTGAAGAGGAGCTTCTTGACTGGACTCACCTAAAGAGAACGCCCTTGATGACCTGCCATGCGTTTTGAGGAGGCTGTGCAGGCGGCTCCTGTGCAGCTCCATCAGTCTGTGCAACCTGGTCACCTGCAACCGGGTCAGCTGCAGCCCCACCATTAGTGCTCACCACCTGCAAAATGTACACACTGTTAGATGGGGATGTTTTTTTTTATTTTTTATTTTTTTTACAGTTTTTGCCCCAACTGAGGTGCATTTCTAAATATCCAACTCAACAAAATAGATATCAATACGTTCCCCATCAACCTTTTATTAAGTATAAAACGGCAGTCAATATCGGGAAAATAAGCCCCGACAGGGCAAACAGCACCCCGACACAAATATTTCACAATTATGGTATGCAATAATCGATGCAGCTTGCATTTTAACACAAAACGGATGTGTAAACAATAATAATTAAAAAAAAACTATTTAAAAAAATCGATTATGAACTTTTCTGAATCGAGACAGAATCATTCTAGAGAGAATCGAGATAAATCAAAGAATCAATTTTTTTCCCCCACCCCTAACAATCACAGCAACATTCTCTGAACACATGTGAAATTGTCAATCTCTCAAGAACCACTTAACATAGTAGAGTGGAATTCGGTGTACTGGTGTACCTGGCCTCATTTGAGCACATTTCCTACAGTGACAATTTGCTTGCTTATCAAAATGGCTGACAACAGCCAATCAAATTTCAATCTTTGCCAGTGGCCCACATTCAAGAAACTTCTGAGGCTCATTCATATGGAACATAGAAGCTATGGATCAAATATGAAACAAATCAGCCACAGGTGCTGTAATAAGCACATTTACATTTTGTCTGATATCTTGGGATCAGCATGGGTTTTTTCCCCTCAGATTGCTTATAAACTCCAAAATCAAAGGGCTTTCCAAAAAACCTATTTCATGAAAAAGGCACGAAATCAAACTCATCTGAGGCTACTCATCGATCCCATCAAGAAAATTGGTGTACATAATATTCAGACCATCCTGACAGAAAGTGATTGATTTGTTAAACTGTTTCCAATCCAAGATATGCAATCAATCAAATTTGAGGCCCTGGCTTATAATGACTCTTTGGCCAATATCTGCCTCAGTCCATCACTACCACATTCGTTGGACGTTACAAGATACCAGATTTTGTGAATTTCATAATTCATTCATCCATCCATAAAGGCAACTGCAACTTACATTTCAAAATCTCAAGAACGGCTTCAGCTAAAACTCTGAAATCTGGTATGCACGTGATATACAAAATGTGCTCACATCTCCTGAAGTTCCACTCCTCAACCAAAGGGTTAACAGAGGGCAATCAAATTTCAGCAGTCAATAAAAGGACAATCTTAATGAAAATGTGTAGGCTCAATCATATAGGAAATATTTACCCAATTAAAATGAAAAAGAAATCCACGAAAGATGTCGCTACAACAAGCTACAACTAATTTCCCTCTGTTCCTTTGACATGGTTTGGTTTTTCTTATAAATGAATTTTGCCTTACATTCTTATATAACATTTCTAAAATTAAAATGGTCTTTTTTGAGGTCAAAGGTGGATCCTACATTCAATCAACATTAGCAATACAACACTAAGTGCATACAGCTGATTTCTTGGCACGTAACAGGTTGGTTTACGGTGGCATCATGATACCAATTACTAAAGAAACAGACCACTAATTTGGATACAATTAAATGTTTGGTTAAAACTAAAGAAACCGGACCACAACCTGAGTACTGACATACTGGAGATGGTGTCTTCTGCAATGCAAGTGCACAGTTTAACATTAGGCGTTAGGTCAATATGCAGCCTAGTTAGTTAACGCTTGTTCACATAGGAGGGCCAGCGGAAGAAGGCTAAGTTAGTGCTGTTGGCAATGTTTGACACTTTTCAAGGACGTTACTTAATCTACAAAACGAGGAACGGATATCAATGGAAATGTCACTTCCTTCACATTGAAAAAATTGAGCATTACTCACATATTCAGTGAACGCGGTTTGCGTCACTAGAATATAGAATACTAAAATAATATCATGTGAAAAAAAATGTTAATGTGATGAGGTATGAGTTTAAGATTAGACTAAATCAAAACGAATTGAACACACCTGTTGGTTAATCTAAGGCTAACTGGTATTTGGTTCTGGTATTGACACTGGAAGTGTCGTGTATGTAAATGTGATTTAGTATTAGGACAAACGTAATCTTTTCTTTCTCTAGGAGTATCTCCTATGAAAAGAAAATCAGTGAGCTCAGAGCACTAAGTTAACCTAAATCTATACCGTGGACTATTGCAGAATAACCCTCACCCTACAATGTACTACCTATTACTTCAGTTAACAAACCAAACAATATGTTGTAGCTCGGTAAGGATACAAGGCATCCCTACCGACACATCCCGAAATGTTTTTTATAAGCAGTAATCAATCGCTTATCAGTTTTGAAACGTTACCTGGGGCGACAGACTGAGTGAGCTAGCTTTCTATTCTAGCTAACTCTTCATTATAGCAAAGTGACCTAGCCTAGCAGCTACCTAGCTCTCAAGTGTTAAGTAATTAATCAGATACTCGCATACTGGCATCATCACGTTTGTTAAGTCTAGTCAAATGAATGAATGGCACTATGGCGAAGTCTTCTTTGGAGATCGTTAACTAGCTCAGTATCATTAACAGAGGATTACCCAACGCAAATATACTAAAACAGTGAAAAGAGAAAACGCATTTGATGATTAAGATAACCTTGCTAAATTAGCCTGCAGGCTAACTAGCTTTAAACCGTTCCAAAACCCAGTCAGTCTAGTCTTGTAGAGAGCATGCTAAATCAGCTTCCAGCTAACTAGCTAGTGGACATGTCTACGTATACTAACGTGAGAATTCGGGCAGAGAATGATGGCAGGTCGTTTTTGCACTCAATATAATTAGTAACATAGTGGATAACCCTTATATTAGTTCAACTGTATTTTCATTTCTATCATAAGACATCAACGTTAAAATGAAATGTTCCCCGTAGCTTGCTTCGTAGGGTCGGAAACAACCCGGCTTTCCTCACTAGCGATAGTGAATTACGACAAATGTGAAAACTCTCCACCCGTGATATATGCCAATGACAGACTCAAAAAGATGTCTCATCAAAGAACATCTGATGTACATTTATGGACTGCAATATAGTTGTATTATATGCTTACCTCGCCGTTGCTAACGGCGGTTTCACCAGTAGCTTCGTTCTCCTGCGCCGCCATCTTACCTGTCTCTGTCGCACACTGCTGGTGATGTGCAATCACATGCCTCGCGTGAATTGAGATTGCGTACAGGCCTATTCAACTGGGCCTCCGTAGTGCTGCACCTTTAGGCCACACCTACTTTCGCAGTGAATCAGAAGTGTTTCACTCAACCTGACCATTCCAAGCATAGACCTACAGTATACAGCCGCGGAAAAAATTAAGAGACCACTTCAAAATTATCAGTTTCTCTGGTTTTACTATTTATTGGTGAAATTTGGTAGGAATGTTGCCAGTAGGTTATAGAATAAAACAAAAATATACATTTTACTTTAACACATACCAATAAATAGTAAAACCAGAGAAACTGATAATTTTGAAGTGGTCTCTTAATCCGCGGCTGTAGGCTACATGTCTATGAGTCCAAGGCCTATTAGGCCTCGTTCGGATAGTCTTTTTTCTTTAGGAAGGATCCTAACTATCCTAACATCCCTTTACTGGCTATACTAGCCCCTTACACAGACTTAACCACTTATATTCCGCACTATCTATTCGCACTATCCACACACAAGCACAATAACACTATCTTTGCACTATCCACACAAGCACAAGAACACTATCTTTTTGCATCTTCACTAGCAGCACAAGAACACTTTCCTCCTGGGCATCTACATCTACACTGTCACAATCAATGCATATTGTACCATAGGGTCAGACCCATTTTTGTATCTGTAAACTCCCCACTTCTTGTGAACATGTTCTCCCTATGTTAATGTGATTGATGTATGTCTGTGAGTTGTATAAGTGTGTATAAACTACTGGAAGACCTACATTTCCCTCGGGATTAATAAAGTATCTATCTATCTATCTATCTATCTATCTATCTAACTGAGTGAAATGACCCGGAAGTATGTAAGTGACAGCCATGATAAGAGCTGGTTCAATGAATGCTTAAGAAATGTTAAAAATGCTCTGAATGCTTAGGAAAGAAGCTTCAATGCTTCCTTTCATATCTCCTTAAGCATAGGGTACACTGGAGCATCCTTTACGAAGGAAAGGAGATAGTATTGCCTTCCTTGCGACAGCAACAACAACCCAACCAACAATCAGGTTGACCCATGTCAATAACATCCGCCTTTGACAATTTGTAGCCTAGTGTAAGTGCATTTGGTTGTCTTATGAATTCTACTTCACATCTTTCCTTCACCTCATGACGTTTTCCATTGAGGTCAAGGAAAAGGGGTTAGAAAAAGACAATAGGACTGACTATCCGACTGCAGCCTTGGAAATTATCTGGCCAAAGATTTTTACATAGCGGGGCAAGGTTCCTCATGAAGATCCACTTCCTGCAACCTAGATCGTGAGAGAAGGGTCACAAATCCCCCTTTATGCCGACCAGAGGAAAATGTTTCATCGTGAGGCAAAAGCAAACGTTTTTTTCAAAACAGATTTCAAAATATAAATTCATATAAATCAAGTTTAGGGTTCAAGCCGCTTACAGCAGGTGGGGTCTTTCCAGGGGCTACCACTTGATAGATGCTTTCCGTAGCCAGGCTAGTGGCATAATTGAGTTTGTAATGCTGAACACTGACTAAACATTACCTTAGGTGACATACTGCACTGGAGTTGACCAACATTTAGCAGTTTTTAGTGTAAGCATTTTAACACTTCCTGGCTTTAAAGAAAAAAAACCTACACACACACCAAATGGGGTTCTATGTCAGAGACCTAAAAGGTAAAACCCTCATGGTGGTAAACCTCCTAAAAGTAGAGCCCTTAGGCTTGATTTTGCTAGGAGAATGATAGGGCTCTTCTATTCAGAGGTTTACTTTACCCAGGCTTGTCACTAAACCACACAGGCAACTTGGAATACCATCCGGCTGTTTTAGTTGAGCAATCTGTCAGCCTAGAAAAGGAACGCAGCCATATCACATCAGGCTTTGTAAAAAAAAAAAAAAAGAGGTGGTCACCCAATCGTTTTCAAACAGTGACACCCGATGGAGGAACTTAAATCAACAGGCATGTAATTAACGGATTGGATGGCAGTCTGTGGAAAATGTTACAAAATGGTAACAAAGTGGCGAATAAATGATAAAGCAAGCTGTCAGGTCAGAATTTCAATTTCCAAAAGCAAACCTTTGAATGTATTGTTTTCTCCTAATGCATGAAAATAGGCTGGGCTACTTCATTGCTTTGATAGCCTTTACATTATATTCAAAGGACTAGCCTTTATACTAGTATAGTCTAGCCTGAGCAGTATTTTAAAGAAATCTAAAGATCTCCAACCATCTATTGATTAAAAGCAAAATGGATGGATGAATTATGGTGCAGTCACATGGGAAAGAAACATAAGGACTAAGAAACCTGAGGAACTTTCACATTACTGTTTTAATGTCAGCAAAGTTGGTAACTGAAGAGGTCTCCTGTGGAGTCTTTGCCTTTAGTTTAGGTCAGTTTATATCAACACTTCTTTTAGAGGAGGTTTTATAAATAGGCCTATCTCCATGGTCTGAGCAATAGGCCTGGTTAACATCTAATTCACTGAATCGGTAAAGATGACAAAAGTGTTCGTATGTCAATTAATCCATAAAGAGTAGGGCCTCTAGTTATGATAATTCTTTAAAGAAAGGTAAACCAGCATTATAACAGTGTGAAAACAGGGAGCACAACGGCAGGCTTTACACATACAGGATTGTTCAGCATGATTTTTTTTTTATAAATAAAACTGTACAACAGTACTGTTCCATAATATTAAGTCTTCTAATAGACAAATAGACATGTTATTACAGTAGGTTGACACAGCATACATTTCAGCAGTCTCAATCAGTATGAAGTGGTTGTACATGAATAAACAATTGCACTATGCACATGGAGACTGACCAAGAAGGCCAGTTTGAAAGAATTATGATAGGTAACATGCGAGTGCAAAAATATAAATTAGTTAGAATGCTATGTGAGGTTATAAAACACATTCAATGCGGACAACCCTTCAACAAGACATATGCTACTAAAAAAATACTCATAAGCAACACAGTATCGGGCACTCTAAATGGAAGTTGGGAAAAGAGTAATTTGTGTCAAATTTCTTTTCAGCTGACCTCTTCAGCTGCAACATTTGATGTAACATCTCAAATTACATCACCAAAAGACACCAGTTTGCACATTAGAAATCCTTAATCAGTGCCAGCTTTGAGTTTGCAATATTTTTTATCAATAGTAAGCTCTGACAAAAACTCCATACTGTTACTTTAAGAGCCAAGGTCCGATAAACCCAATGATAACCCAATTTCTTAGTAATGTTTTCAAATCAAACATCATCAAAATTTACCGTCAACACGTTTTAAGAACAGCTTTAATGGGCGGGCACAACTACAATTTCAATCAATCGGCGACGTGAGGAGGAGCCACAGACTACTCGCTGTTGGGCAAACACCGTTGCCATATTTCAGCGTCAATCTGCCTCATCTGCCCAATAACGCTGCTTGTCAGTTCATATGACTGAGGAGTATCTATCCAGGAGATGGTTTGTAGATCAGTGGTTGTGAGGCCCATACACTACATGCGCATGGACATGAGCAGTGTTGAACAGCGTTGGAGTAGTTGGGCGGTGGACAGAAAAAATGACCTCCTTTGATTTCGGCGAAGGCGTTGGATATTCGTGGTTACAACCAATGTAACTGTATTAATTTGCATATGTTGTTACTTTGTTTATCATTAATCGGTTTCCACGTTGTTCGTGGTAGTAGGCTACATAATGGATCGAGTAAAGAGTTCCATGCAGCAAGTACCGAACCCAATTCCTAAAGTGCTCAGTCGTCGGACCGGAGGTGCGAATAGTTTGGAAGTTGAGAAGGAGAACTTTGAGCGCAGTCAGGTAAGCTGAATCTGGAGAACTGCATAGTGCTGACCAGATTGGTTAATTTATTTATACGAACTGTTCAGACTTGAAAGGTAGCGTTCCTCTCTCTGTTTAAACAGCTCTAAATAGACAGTGCAACTGAAATACATACATGCTATGTCAAGGCTAGCCTACGATTTTTTTCAATGTTGGTTGGTTTTTGTATTCTCGAAGATATTAAGCGGTATCTTTATTGGCGTCATATTGTGTAGTCTATTTTTGCGAAACAACACTTTGTTTACCAGAGATGGCCAATTACCGGCCTAGCAAGCTTAATGGTCTAACACGAATTTATGTTAAAATAAAACTATGTAAAAATTGCCAGTATTAAGCCGTTCATTTTGTATAACTGTCAAGTTATGATTTTGTCTAGTTAATTTCACCATTGTGTTTTGTGCCATATTTGATAGCTGAAAATAGATTTCACTGGGTATGCTCTTCACTGCTGATTAACTTTGGAGTAAAATTCATGTTTAGATGAATAATAGAATATTTAGAAAAATTATATATTTCATTGTTCAATTAAGTCAGTACATTTTCTAGACAACCAATTTACTTTGCAGTTTCTGAGAGGGATAAATAACGGTCAACACTAATTTTTGGTGTTTCTCAGTTGGCCCTTTTGTCGACAACATTTTTCAATAATTGCATGTATAAGGCAAGGTTAAATGCTGCCATGTCTTTGACTGTTATAATTCCTTGAAATCTTCAGATCATGATAGATCTTCAACATTACAATGTAGGCCTTCATATAGGCAGTCATTGGCATGAGATAGATTTGCTCACTATTGTTCGAAAAGGTATTACTGTGAAAAGTGAAGCCTGATTTTTAATCTGAGGTCTTTCTGAAAGGGCTTGGAAGTGGTCCTTTTAAGAAGTTGTACATAGTGATTGAAAGTGCTTTGTGTAGTGGGAGGTATACTATTAAAGCTTATACCCTCGGGACGACGGTCTGGGAAAGTGCATTCCGCAAGGCTGAAGAGGAAGTGTGTGTGAGAGAGAGGAGATTGTTGATGGGAGACGTATAATCAACATTGTTCCTGCCAGTCCTGAAGATTCAAGAATCAGGGAAAGCATGCGTCTGTGTGTGTGTATGGTGGGGGGCGGCAGCGTAGCTAGGACTCATGTTAGTAAAGCCTATTGTTGCCCCATCAGAAGTGGGCGACTGGCAGATCTCATGTTATCAACACAAAGAATTTTGCCTTGATGTCTGGGGCTAGTTGTATGGTGATTGTACATGCTTGCATTCCCCCTTACCCCCCCCCACCCACCCACTTCATTCTTCCCAGGGCTGGGGAGACAGAGCGCCGAAAAGTAGGTCACATGAATCAAGCTGCAGCAAACTGCATTGCTGGTGTGTTGTTAGCAGCAGTTAGCAGGGCTCATCCACTTTTTGTTGTCTCTGGCTTTTCGTTCCTGTCTAATGATAAAACCGAACAGTACATTTCATGTGTGGTAATAGGTTGGATTTTGCTAAACCGGCGTGCATATCCCAACTCACTACTCCCCCTCCCCTTCCAAAAATTGCACAAACACTCTTCAGCCACCCCCCTTGTTTGCAACTAGGACAGGGACATGGATTATAGAGGGTGGTGTTATGCGACGCATGCGCAGCAGCCATCTGTTAGGACTGGTCACTGGGTCACACACTGGCTGGAGGATCTCTGCCACTCTGGAATCCGCAGTGTGTACTGAATGCAGTGCAGTCAGCACATATTTAGCTTTTTCCCTCTGACATTTTTTCAAAAAAATTGCGTAATGGACCTGGAGGTTACTGTGGCAATTTGTTTTGGTGTAGAGTGGTATCTCAAAACTGTCAAACAGTTTACAGACACAGAGGATATTGCCTGTAACAAAATGCACATGTTCCCTGATTTGTTCCCCAAGTCACTGAATGTAGCCGACCATAATTTGAGATGAGTTTGTTTCGATAGAAACC
This sequence comes from Sprattus sprattus, assembly GCF_963457725.1. Lineage (NCBI taxonomy): Eukaryota > Metazoa > Chordata > Actinopteri > Clupeiformes > Clupeidae > Sprattus > Sprattus sprattus. Next base: position 7,591,412 of record NC_137928.1, read on the forward strand.
TTCCTGACAGCTATTGCCATAACAGCAAAAAGGCATAATGCGCTGTGCTTTGCTGCCTCACTCTACAGATATAAGGGCACTAAGTGAAAACAGCAGAGTCATTTAATTGGATTTTACTTAGTCAAAATGGATTGGTAACTGAAAGACCATGCACAGGAAAGTGGAAACTGTAAACACGACTGAATTTAGAATTCTGGTAGACATGTTGCCACCCCATTCTATCACACAGAATCATACAAATTGCTGGAACACAGATGAGACCGTGACAATGTAATGTTGACAGATTTTAATGGAAACTGCCTATCAATGCTACTTTTTGGATGATTACTGCTAGCCGGGTACAACCAGACACAAATTCACTTGTGAATAGGATCTAGCCACACTCCATAGGGGATTGTTTACAGTTTCTAATAATAATAATAATTCATTTTATGTTTAACGCACTTTTCATTCAAAAGAATTTCAGAGTGCCTACATATTATGCTGCATCCTAATATGTGTAGTCTTTGGGTTAATTTTGAAACCACACCCTTTAACCAACCGGCATTGACCACTATGGGATTGCTATACGTCACCACTAACGATGCAAGCTGATGTATTAGTCTTTTCTCAAACCCTGCATACTCAATTCATGTTAAGCATGCAAATCAAATTGCAAGAAGCTATTACATGTATCTATTTATATGTGCCAGATAAGACTACATTTTAAACTTTTCTTAACTGTGCCGCCAGCATATGTGTACATTTGTGAGGTACAGTACCAGTCAAAAGTTTGGACACGCCTTTCATTTTTTGAGAAGTTTTTTCTTTACTTTTATCATTTTCTACATGGTAGATAACACTTGTATTGTTTAGTACATCATTCCATATGTGTTTTTTCGTAGTTTAAATGTCTTCAGAATTAATCTGCAGTGTAGAAAGTATTTAGAGTAAAGAAAACACTTCTCAAAAAAATTAAAGGTGCTGTCCAAATTTTTGACTTGTACTGTATATTTAAAAAAAAACCTCATGGTACTATGGTTTGTCAAGCTCCAGACTCTGGATATTCTTATCTTAATGAGATCAAGACTTCCAGCGTGAGGTTATAATCACAAAAATACAGTTGGTCGTGATATTTTTTTAAATGAGGGAATTGTTAGTTTTTGTCAGTTGTCAGAGGATAAGTGCTTGGCACAAACACAGACAATAAGGCACACACTCATGTATACTACCGGGATTATAGTATAGGAGGTTGTAATGTGTAACCAACTTCTTAATGTATTACTTAATTTTAGTTCTTGCGCCACCCTCTCACCAACTCGCTCTAAAATTGAATAATTACACGTACAGTATGTATGATATACATTTACATACATAAACTGCATGTTTGTCTGTATTGTACCTTATGTACTGTATGTACATATACAGATAAGATTAGGACCTACAAGTTTTTAGGGTGCACCATCCTTATCGTCATCTGTTTGTTTACTCCAAGATATGACCCACCCAAATGCGTTCCATGCGGTTTTCAGCCACACTGCATGCTGCTGTAATAGAGGTTTTTCTCTCTTTCCTTTCCTGGAATGCATTGCAGGGATAAAATGGTTCCTCTGTGGTTTAAAATGTAGTGCATTGCAAATGAGAGGGTGTCCACATCAATGCTCTGTAATGACAAGAGAATGGTAGCACTTGTGGCAATATAGTGCAGACCAGAATCCGCTTTAGAATCTGGAAGGAATTTGCTTGGATGAAACTGCACAACATGTCTGTCAAAAACACATCCTTATTTCAAATTCAATGTCTTAACTTATGATTATGATAGCTATGATCAGTGGATAGTTCATACGTTTTCAGATTTATAAATAACTTATTATCAATTATTTAATGGACAGGAACCCTTGATCGCTCGGTTAAGGTTATAATATCTGGTGTTGACAATGCCATTGAGACTAGTGAATGGCAAAGGCATAGAAAGCCACAAAGCAGTAGACAGACACACACACACACACACACACACACACACACACACACATGTGTGTGCTCCCAAGTGTTTCAGTGTGGATAGTGAGTAGAATCAGTGTTCTTTTACTGTCAGTAACATGTCGTTTTCTGGCATACAGTGGCTTGCGAGAGTATTAAACCCCCCTGAAAGTCAACATTTTCATAATTTACAAAAAATACTTACATGTAATCTGCCAGGTTGAGAGGTAGAGATATAAAAGGGGGGGGGGGGGGGGGGCAGAATGGAAGGGAGGAGCAAGGGAGGGGAGAGAATCAGAAACATGGCAGATTAATATATACATGTATCAAAACATGTTAGCATACATGTGCCAAATGTACATGCGTACAAACAAGATGGTATTAACTGTATGTGACGGATACAAAATTGATAGTGGGTAAGATGGTAACACAGCCTTTAAGTATTGTAGAACACCTGAGTGGGTATACAGTCTTCTCGTAAGGTTACTATTAATAAGGGTAAGTAGAGCAATGAAACATAATTCTATATATCGATGGTGGCAGTTATTTACATTTGGGGTAAATAGGCTAGCCTACAGTATGTTTGTATCATGAGCTGGGTAAAATGAATGCGTGACAATGTGGTTGGAATGGGTAGGCTCCTGAGGGTTTCTGCAGGTAGATCAGGTGGAGAGACTAGAGCAGCATCCCACAGACAAACGGTATTGTCTAGGAGGGAAAGAAAAGCGTCAAAGTGAGTGGGCAGAGCTTGGTTGCCTAATATGTGTATAAGTACTTATGATGACTCAGGAAAAGTGTTTCCATCGTGATCAGCAAAGGTTTTGCTATTAGAGAGAGAAGATTGGTTGGTAAACATCAATTTGGTAAACAGGTAAAGAAATACATTTAACAACAATTAACATATTATGGCCATGGTAATATGGCCATTATATCAGTATTAATGCCTTATCATAGAAGGAGGTGAAATTGGAGAGGCTGGTCGGCATGGTGTGTGGGAATTTTGTTTATGTTTAGCTTTGTTTAGTTATGGTTGGCTGACATGGTGTATGAAAATGGATGGAAAAGGAAGGCAAGGGTGGCAGGATACAACAACAGTGCACAACTGGCTGGCGACAGCCTCAACATGCTGTACCAGGATTCGCACGTGCTGTCTGTTGCCCAATTCCATTCATGTTGGGAATTTTGTATATAGTGTAGTTTTGATGAATTATGTTTATCTTGGCTGACATGTCGCTTGAGAATTTTAGTTACACAAGAATAGCAAGGGTGGCAGGACACTAGCTAGCGACAGCCGCAACATGCTGTTCCCATGATCGGTAAAGGCCTCCTACACAGTACAAAATGCTGTCTGTAGCCCACTGCTGCTAAACACAACAACATGGCTGACAAGAAGTATACAGTATGTTGCGGCACGTGCCGGGTTTAAATGTATTATTCATTACTACAGTATGCTCTAAAGAGGAATATCTTCACTTTTGATTTAAAGATTGAAAGAGTGCCCGCTTCTCAGATGGAGACAGGAAGATTATTCCACAGAAGGGGAGCTTGATAGCTGAAGGCTCTGCCTACTATTGTGCTTTTTGATATTCTTGGTGTTACAAGGAGCCCTGCACTCTGGGAAGTTTTGGTGGGCATTAGGGGGCAACCAATTCCTTGAGGTAATGTTTGAAGGAGTACTTTGAAAAAGGTTACTGTCACAGAATGTATTGAGCAGAAATGTTTATGTTATGCAGTCCCATATAACAATGCACACACAACCACATAAGTGATGATGATGATGATGATGATGACTGCTCTAAGTTAGGAAATAGACAGGCATGACAGTCACAGCTGTCCAGCCTCGAATGGCCCTGTAAGACTGGTGCTAATTTAGTTATGTTTGGTAGTTAATAGCACAATGCACCGTTCGCTTTAGTGCCAGGAGTCACTGTAGTTCTGCTTCTATTTGCAGTGCCTTTTTGGTCACGTGTGTAACTATAATCATGTACTTTGGACAGTGTGTAATACATTGTATTGGCTTATTGCTTCCTTGTTGGTCAACATTTTGTGTGTTGTGTACTGGGCTACAGTACATGCTGGTTATCATCAGATCTTTGAACAGAATTAGGTAAGAGCTGTAGCAGTGGCAATTAGGGATGCACCGATGCATCGGCCGTACATCGGTATCGGCCGATGTTTGCCTCTTTTAATGTTATCGGCCTATCGGTAATAAACTTGACTTTCACCGATGGTACTGGCCGATGTTTATGGCAGGCAGTTTTTAAAGAAAAATATTGTATTATATTCGTTTTAATCTTGAATTTATATGGCATTCCATAAGGGTTTATGCTTGTGTTTTGTAAGGCTGCATTGCAAGCATCTGTTTACAGTTGAAATGATGTCTTGATGCCTGGTGATATTATATTAAATAAAGTTTAGTTAAACTAAAGATTGTTTCATAAATCTGATTGAATTTGTGCTCATTCAAAATTAAGAGTGATAAAGGGCTGACATAATTTAACACATTGCTTTTTAGAAAATTATTTCATTATTTTCCTGGCACAAAAGGGTGAATGAATAACAACAAAAACAAAGTAAACAAATATCGGTATCGGTATCGGTATCGGCTATATTGTTGTTTTGAACATTGGTATCGGTATCGGCCAAGAATTTCCATATCGGTGCAACCCTAGTGGCAATATTCGAGTGGTAAATCCTATAGGCTGCAGGCAATTACTTTGTTGTGACATCATTTTATAGTGTGTAATCTGGCTGTCATTACAGCTGTGCCAGTGGGGCCACTGACGGAGCCACATAATACTGGAACTAAAAAGCCTTTAAAGTGTATCTTTCTCATGGTATCAAAATGGATACAATATTTTTTTAACAGTAGTGGTTATAAGGCATTGTGTTTTAATCAAACCTGCCCTTCTTATAGGCTACCTTTTGTCATTATGTATATAGTGCAGGGCAAGAGCGCTTTAAAAAAATTGCAAATTATGTTCAAAGTAACCCTAACATTGTAGAACACTTGCTATTCTCACATTAAAGGCCACACATGCCTATTTATGCTGGTAGCTTTCAGCAATGGATAATTGTCTTCCCAGCTTCAATATTGAAGCATGAAATCACAATCATGCTACCCAGACAAAATTATGTAAAACTGAACAAATAAATCCACATTCTCCCGCCGCCCTCTCATTCGCTTCCTCTCTGAGTGTGCTATCTTTTCCCCCGTGCTCTGTTGGCGATCTTGTGCTCTGTTGGCGATCTTGTGCTCTGTCAGTAGTGGAATGTTGGGGAGGAGCCTGGCTGTGTCCCTCTGGCACTGCAGGACTCAACAAGGCAGACCCCGGCATATTCACGGTCCCCCTTATCTTTCACTCTTCCCTCTCTCCTTCACTCTTCCCTCTCTCCTTCATTCCTCCCTTCATCATTCAGAATCCCCCTTATCTTTCACTCTTCCCTCTCTCTCTTTCACTCTTCCCTCTCTCCTTCATCATTCACAATCCCCCTTATCTTTCACTCTTCCCTCTCTCTCCTTCACTCTTCCCTCTCTCCTTCATTCCTCCCTTCATCATTCAGAATCCCCCTTATCTTTCACTCTTCCCTCTCTCCTTCATCATTCACAATCCCCCTTATCTTTCACTCTTCCCTCTCTCTCTTTCACTCTTCCCTCTCTCCTTCATTCCTCCCTTCATCTACTCACCCTTGACTGTCCTTTTGCCTTCTGGCACACTTGGTCTAATCAGGGTGTAAGTGCAACTTTCCTCTCTTGAACTCACCTCCTGCTGTGTCCTGATCCTCCTGGCGGTGTTTTGCTGCATCTAATCTCTCTTTCCCCCTTGCTTTGATTCCATCACATCTCCTCTCCTTCCCCCTTTTACATGAGTTTGCTGGATAACATGGAATGCACACTAAGATGGAGAGATGGAATGCATAGAAATGCCTGACATGGCAAAGAATAGCAGGCCTAACCCATGGTGTCCCCAGTCTGGCCTTGGATTAAAAAATACCATGCATGGGTGACATTGGGAGCGGTATTCACAGCTATGCCAAGTTCATTGGTATTGATGTTAACTTCCATTAGGCTGCTAATGGCACTGCGTACCCACTTGTTTGGATGGCACTTACACCCATCGTGTCGATACATACGAGTTTTCAGTGCTTACATTTCCAAGTCTGGTTTAGCATTGTAGAAGAACAATGGTTATATGTTGGGGCGATTGCGTGCAAACAATAACAAATATTTAGTTGTTAAGGTGTTTTAGCCATTGTTTCGGTTATGGTCTTATACTTAAGGGACATATTCGTAAACAATACGAGGAAACGGAAGAGTGTGTGGCTAGCTGGGATGGGCCACAAACCCCAGCACTTTAATTTACTGTTGTGGGTGACGCCACCCAGCTCAGATCTGGGCCTGCTCATCATCTGCAAACCCCAATCTGGCTAAAAAAAACCCTCTGCTGTGTCTATTGGTTGAGTATAAATAAATAAAAATGATCACCATTTCAGATGTACTTTAGTCAGAGTATAGAACTGATTCCTTAAGCTTGACATCACATAGTTGTCTCTCCTATTCCAGACAGGAAGATATGTTTAATATACAACTGATTGCTTGGACAAAGCAATTTTCCCAATATAACGGCATATATATTTTTGAAATGCATGAGGACATTTTTACTGAGTTTTATATCTTCTATTTCTGAGATTATACTCTGTAATCTGTAAACTGCGAGCTTGTTGGCCAAGAAGCTATGGGGACTGGTTGGTCAAATTACTTTCAGTCTAATTTGAAATGGTGTTTACTTCTGTCAACCTTAACACCCAAATTAGTCCCAGTATGAAGAATGCTTAGACCCCAAAGAATCCTGTGAAAAAAGGCAGGGACAGCATCAAATACTTGACATCAAAATTAAAAAACAATTTTGGTCCAATGCTGAGCGAAAATATGGAAGTAAACATGGGTGGAGTACACGTTTGAAACTCTTGGCTCTTGAGTGGTTGTAGTTTTCAATTCCGACATCCTTCTCTGCAATGACAGTATGTACTTCAAGATGCTGTTATGTGGATTGGACACCAGTGACCGTTAAAACTAAGGGTTAAATATTGTCAGGCACACCGGCCAATTTTTAGATTTAAGTAGTAGATCATTCCATAAGAAGATTAATATGGACATGTTGTCTTGGGAGCTTCTGTTTCAAGGAATGACACTTATCTCAGTTGGACATACTTATTTAAAAGACCTCTTTGTAAATAAATATCTATGCAGTGTGCCCAAGGCCATGGTCTGTACTTTGACCTCAGTGTTGGCAAAAATGTCAGGCTGATGAACTCTTAGTCGTGACAAAGTGTGTGTATGTCTGTTCTGTAGCAGACAGACAGACAATGTGTGTGTCTGGTCTCTTTGTGGCTGTGTTACTCTGTCATTGCTGAACATGTCAGAGCTAACACTGTAGTGTGTGTGTGTGTGTGTGTGTGTGTGTGTGTGTGTGTGTGTGTGTCTCTCTGTGTGTGTGTGTGTGTGTGTGTGTGTGTGTGTGTGTGTGTGTGTGTGTGTGTGTGTGACCCATGTGTCTCTGTGGATGCTGTCCCACTGTGTGCACATCGTACCAGGAAGTGAACTTACTCTATTGAACAGTATGCATTGTTTGGGAAGGCTTCCTCTGTTCTGAATTTCCTTGTGTTTACAGCATCAGTTCATATAGAGGATCAACATGATGCCATTGTCAGTCCCCCCCCCCCCGAGTTAGACACTGTGTTACAGCTGTGTGGCAAATGTCTTAATGAAACAGATGTGTAATTGTCTGGATTAACGACAGGCCAATGGTTTTAAGAAAACTGTGGTCACAGCCAGTATAAAGCTTCAATGAATTGAGAAGCACACACTAATTAAAATCGCTCTGAAATGCTACCTCAGTCTTTCACAATGTTGAGGCTCCAGTTACTTATTTAAACAAGCCTTGCCAAACTGTCAAATTAAATATGTATGTGGGATCCAGTTAAGCCGTTTAGGCGGGTTACAAGAAGAAATGACAAGTGAAAACAAACCAGAAGAGGGCACCGTTTACCTAAGTAGTGCATCATGGCTGCCAAGTTTTTCATAACGTTACTACTACTTCGCTTGACGTCCAACGCGGATAATTAGTGTGTTCTGTAGGCTACTTGCAGGACACGTGTTACAGTTGTATGTTACAGTTGTCATATCGTCAGCCTTAGCTTATATTGAAAACAAATATGAAGGATGATGATGATAAAGCAAATTTCTTCTCAGTCAACAGTTATATTAAAACAGTGGGATGCAAAAAACAACAAAAGGTTCTTCTTTACAGATTAAGCAACTACTGGTTAATGCAGATTACACTCTTGCGCAAGCGCTTTACATCCTCACTGTAGCTCAGGCCATAGTGAGACGTTTTTAAGAAGTCAGCCAATCACAAGGTTCTTCTGAAGTTATGCTATGCTGCAGATGCTTTGGAGGTCGCCCATGCAATACGTGTGAATGAGGTTTGCCCGTGTGTTTCCTAATGATGTCGGAACATACTTCCATTCTTTTACCGCTATTCCTTGCGGAGGGGCCCGCGAGAGAAGCTATTTCTGTTCATCACGTCAATGGCTCTATTTTGCCACTGATACCTAAAAGTTCGAATATTTTCTACTGATCAAGGAAACCACGAAAACAACTGTGATCACACCAACCGCAGTCAAGACTGTATAGTCGTCTTTTTCGACCGGAGAACCTCTGCTAGACAGATCTTTTCCGCGTCTAGCCAGTCAGATGATGAAGTGAAGGACTACCTCTAACCAAGTGTGTATGCCGGTGAGAACAAGGGAAAGCCGAGAGCGCACACAAGGAAGGAATAGGAGACTATTCGATACCAAATCGGGACACATGTTGAGCTAACGGACCACTCCACCTCCATCTCCCTCCCTTGGCGGATCTTGCCTTTTCTTTTCCTTGTTTTTAATTCCTGTTGAAGAGGCAAGCGGCTCAATTCGTCTTGGCTCAAGTCGCCTTCCTGTCGGATTACTAAACTATGGATCTCAGTAAAATGGTAGGAAAAGAAGAGATGATGTGAACCAGTGGTCTTTCTCGAGATGTGTTATAAAAATAAGATTTGAAAAACGGTGCAACAGATATGCCTGTTTGGGGGTGGGGAGCAAAGTGTTTTTGAGAGGGGTACGATAGCAGGGTAAATTTGTTCCCAGGATTCCTTCTATTCCTCTGTATCTTCTAACTATGTCGACTGCAGATTTGTGGCGGCTACAACATCTGGTGTAGTCATAACTGTTGCTGACGTATAATATTGAGCTCCAGATCAGCTGGAATGTGTATAAACTGAGCAGTTACATTGTTGTAGGGAAATTAGCAAGCTAGTGTTATACGTATTTTCATTGTGCTTTCCACGTTGCGAGCACGGCGCATCTTCTGAAATGGCAGTAGTGGGGTGCCTGCACGTATTTATTGAAACTTAAATAATTAGCTTGTGTTTTCACATGATTCTGGTAGTTTCTTGAAGTGGAGTGTTTTGAAAGGAAAACGTAGAAAGGGCGTGAATCATAACCAACAATCACAGTCAGATGAAACTTGCGTGATTCTGACGAACTCCCTACAGAATACTAACAATGTAATGGTAACATGACCTTAGTATGGAGGACTGTTTTTCAACGGTTCTACTGCGGAAATGTTAATATTTGAAAAGTTTGATAGGATGATATGGAGTTGTAAAACATTCCGAAACTCTTGGCAGCGTTTTCCAGAATAACACAAGAATTCATGTTATTTTTGCTTAATTGGAGGAGGTATCTTTGTCTATCTAAAACATGCAATTGAGGGTGAGGTTTCTATTAGGTCAGGCTTGTTATCATTGGTATCAAGACCAATGGCTTCCCTGTCATCCTTGATTTTGTAACTGTAGTCTTTGGGTAAACTGGTTTATAGCACCATATGCTACATTTTGTGCTTATAACACACTTGTATACTCTCTTGGTGTTGGAGAACTTTCTGAATGTAGTGAGAGAGATGAGCCTAGACCAGCTGTTAAGCTGTTGTGTGACAAGGTTGTAAGATCCAGGAGGAAAATGCCATTCACTCACTTCAGCATTAAATCCTTTCAAGGCATGACCTGAGGTTTTACACACTAGTATTTAGTGTTTTTTTTCTGTCTCTGGGCTGTTCCGGCTGGAGTTGGCATGCATGGAGGCTGCTGAGCAGGTGCATGCTGGGCCATTGCTGGCTGAAGGGATCCCTGCTGTTTGAAGTTGGCAAGTCATAAAATACATAAAAAGACAACAATACAGCTGGAAAGGAGATGCTGTCAACTATGGATAGTTCACCCGGCACCTTCTATGATGTCAAAAATATCCATGAAGCTGTATTTTTTTTAGGTCTTCCCAGGTGTGAGTGATCCAGGCTTTATTCAGAGGGAGCTCAAAGATGGAGATATGTCTTTGCTTTTGTACACACTGGGTTGCACAGGTTTTCACTGAACTGCACAACTTGAGTTCACCTAGTAAATTGATGACTTTTGTGAAAGCAAGTCATTATTGAGCAGTACTTATTTTACAATGTGTTGGCTGGATATTTGGTTAGTTTTGAGTAGTGTTGAAATGCTCTATGAAATATATTCCCAGTTCAGAATATGTAGAGCTTTATATCACTTTTATTACAGTACTGTGGTGTGTTGCATCACAGGGCATTGTATTACAACCTCTCCAGCTCTATTGTTGTCTTTTTAGGTATTTTATGACTTGCAAACTTCTTTTCAATAAGTCCCTCATTTAGCAAAGATGATTGCCTCATAGAAAACCTCTCTCTCCATGGGTTGTCCAAAGGCCTCTTTATAGTAAACCTTCCCATAAACCTGACTTGAGACATCATAATTTCATTATGTTGTCATTATATTGTCTTGGTTCATTTGTCCATCTCCTAAGGCCATATACCCTTTTTATGGCCTTGCTCTTTTGGCCCCTAAAAAGTCAGCTGGATGTCCTTCCAGTTGGCAGTAACACCGAGGTTACTACCAGCCACTGAGTGAAGGAGATGATCACACTCTGCTCGCATCATACAGAGAACACTGTGGAGTTTGAGACCAGTTGAGACTGGTCGGTCCGTCCAGCGCAGGTTGCCCATTTTTGTCTTTCCTTTCCATTCTGTGCCCTGACTGTGTCGTAATGAGGTGTGGAGTGAATGTTCCATGAGAGCGGATGTTTGAGTCAGAGGCCAGTAAAGAACAGAATGGTCTTTAAATAGGGGAGAGTGGCTGCACAGTGGCTGCATTATAGAGAGGTGACCTTTAAAAAACAGGGAGGAGTGGAAGGTGAAAAAAGCACGGCCCAAACTGTGCTTTAAGAGTCGTAGGCTGAAGGGAAGGAAAGCATTAGTGTGTTGTGGCTATTAGTGAAAGCCTCTGGCCAGGGCGCTCCTTGTAAAAGGAGGTGTGTATGTCTTGAATGTAACACTAGTGTAGTGTGATTATGTGAACTGCAAGGAAAATGTGTAGGTGTTTTACAAGTACTAACTGTGTTTTAATGCAGTTGTACTCTCTCTGAAATAAGTATGTCTCCCACATTTCCCTTTACAGGCCAGACTGTTTTATAATGTGCAGTGCATATTTCTTGTGTGTCACAGTGGCTTTGATTGACCTTATAGGGCAATCAAAGAGATGTGCTCGGAAAGGGAGTCCTTTAGAAGGGACTAGTTTGAGTTTGGGCTGTTGTTTGTGTTGGCCACGTTTGCCTCACAAGTGATGGGGGGAGTGCCAGGCATTTTTCATCCAACAGGAAATGGGCAGGAACGGTCTATGCCAAGACAGGAAGCCAGACTAAGATGCTTGCCCCCCCCCCCCCCCCCCCCCTCTCTCCCCTCCCTTCATCCCCACAGACCAGCACCCAACACCAGGCTCTATTCCTAACGGGCTCTGTCCAACACGCTAGCACAGCACAGCACAGCACAGCACAGACTCAGACTTGGCCATGCTGGTCGGCTAAAGAGGCGGCATTACATCACTTTGGATGGAGATGAAGTGTCCCATTTCCCTTAATCTGAGTGACCTCATGGTCCACTCCCACTTCTCACTTCCTCTCCTCTCCTCCTCCATACCACATAGAGGCTTACACAACCTAGCACTTTTCCCTGTGCCTCGTTCTCAGGCACCGTGTGGTGATTTGGTTGTGTTGCGGGCACCCTTGAGCGGGTTTAAGGCAGCCCAGCGTGACACTTAACTGACTGACTCACTTCCAGGGAATCTCTCTCTGCACTCTCACTGTCAGTCCCTGATCAGCCAAGTCTCTCCCCCACACAACTAAATGTAACTGGCTGAGATGCAGTGAGTACCCATTTTAGAGGAAAATCTGGACAATAGCATTCCCAACAGACTGCTGTTGTCTTTTTATACCACTGCAAGTAGGTCTCAGAGTAGTTATATTAGCACTGCTGTCCCAGTGTGTGTGTATCCGGCAGACATACATAGTCTCCTTTCTTCTGGGAGGAGGGCTGCCGCTGATGTATAGGAGCAACACTTGAGCAGGCCTGGTCTCATGTTCACCAGTCTCTCAGGAGCCCTTATCTGTTATGTGATCAGGCTTCTCCTGTCTCCCTCCCTCGTGCTCTAGCAGCAGAGCGGTCCCAGTCTGAGATGGTTTATGATAATGGGCCCTGACCTGCGGCAGGTCATTTTCTCCTACTGTCTCTTGCCCGCCAGCTCGTGTGCTTGCCTGCCTGCCTGCCTGCCTGCCTGCCTGCCTGCCCGCTCGTCTGCCTGCCTGGCTGCGCCTATGGGGTCACCCGAGGACAGTTGTAGCCGGAATCCGTGAGAACGATTCTGCTGCTCTGTAGTCTCATTCGTTTGATTGATTTATCCCTCATTAAATTTGTCTTACTACTACTGTGTCTAACTAAATTGTGAGGTGGGGGCTTTTTTAGCCAGAGATGCTTGAAGATTGCCGCTCGCCTTGGTTTGTGGTTCTGAACACGTTGCTGAACAGATTTATCAAAGGAGGCCTTATGTTGTCGTCCTCCTCGTTACCATTAAAGGGCTATGACCCATTACCACAGCATGAGAGAAAACAGAAAGGCCTTAAATAAACTAACTTCTTGTTCCCATGACACGTTCAAAGTTACTTCCACAATTACTTTCTCAAGGGAGAAAAAAAAAATAGCTGAACCATGAGTGGCCGCTGAATCATTTATGAAACGATCGCGTCGTATCCCTTGAAAGACGGGCCAAGAACAGGGCCTTGTTTGACAGTCAGTGCTACGCGGTGACAATGTTGATTCACACATCGTCTGTCGCTCTCGCCGGCGCAAGGACAGACACAGAGCTGCTTGGAGCGAGCACACAGAGATGGAAGCTACTTGGTATGCAGGCGACACAGGGGGCTGGAAGCCCAGAAAACACAAGCTGGACTCAGAGGGATTCATTCCACGAGCCCACAGAGGCAGCAGAGCAGTCCGGGCTTTGGGATAAACACCACTGCACAGAGTCTCCCTTTCCTCCACTGCTCTGTCACATTACCCCTTTCTTTTTTATTTTTTGTATCTCTCTCCTTCCCCCCCCCCCCCCCCCCCCCCCCCCACTGGTGTCTCTCGATATCTCTCCTCATTTTGTAAATAGCTCTGGGTTTAATGAGGAACTCATAGTTTCGCTCTGGATGGTCCGTGCTGGTCAGGGAGATAGTTGGGGCGTGGGTACCAGCGAGCTGCCCCTGCAGGATGCCAAGAAGCAAGGGCAGCTGGCTCTCTCATTCACACCGATGACAAAGTCTCAGTGTGGACAAATTAGGCCATGCTTGTGTGAGAACCACTTGCACTAAGGCTGGGGATGGTCCAGTAGTCTCTCTCCTGTTTCCTCATTCTTTAAGGACAGGGAAGATAAGCCATTTGCTCTCTGTTTCTCCAGTAGGATATTTTGAAGGTAAAATAGTATGTACACCAAATTGCATCCGTGATGGTACATTGTTGAAATGTAACACTGCTGTTTTAGTTTTTCCTTCATTTTTTTTTTTCATAATTGATGACATGCTGAGATCTCTCACCCTTTCACCTGATCTCACAAGATCAAGTGTGAAGAACACAGAACCTCTCAACAGCAATGAGGAATTTAGTAGAAGAGGAGCTCCACCTAATGCAGCTCTGTGTACAGTTTTTTTTTTTTTTTGGTTGGTTTAAGAGCCGCTCACTTAAGCCCAGCGGACCCAGCCTCTAGATCGTCCTCTCTTCCCTTTGAGCTCACAGCTGTGACTTAATGCGACACTTATCCCTCAAATCCATCATGTCGACACAAAGCCTCTCCTTGTCACCTTTTAGCTGCGCGTCTGCCATTGGCCAGCGGCCCCTTGACAGCAGTGTGGAGAGTAAGGAGCGAAGGCCAGCCTGCTTTGCAGAGCTGTAAAACGGAGCCATTCGCAGTCAGGCTGTATTTACTGTATCACACTAATGTCTTGCTTTCTTTGACAGGAAGTTTGTCTTTCTGTGGTGTATGAGGAAATATGCAAGACCAGGCCTTGACCCTGTCTTCACAAACAATGGTGGTCAGCATTAAAGGGAATGGCCCAGTCTATGTGATTTTCTTTTGGTGTTGTTGAGAACATGAACTGAATTTTTTTTTTTAAAGATTTGAAGAAAAATTAAATATCCTTGAGATGACCAGCAACTAGTTAGACTTTGAATAAGCCAGCACCCACTGAATGGTAATAACACCTTGATAACTTCCGTATCAAAGGACAGTGGAGGTCAGTATTAGCAGTGAATTGAAGACCCTGTGTGGGGGTTTCCTCGGAAGATCATTTAGCTGCGAGTCTCTCTTTATCTATGAGAGGATCATGACGATGTTTTGTGGTAGCTGATAGGACTGGTATGTGGCTCTATCTGTTCAGCCGTGTGAGTGGAGTGTGCTTGTGTGTTCATGTGTGAGGGTGCATGCATGAGGGAAGGGGGAACATAAAGCATTATAATGGGTTTCTTAATGGCTTTACTTTTGCTGTTGATTTAAACATTGAAATTGGTTTTATGTACACCAAATGGATTTCATGTAATCGTAATTGGTTTCATATACTCCAAAATGATTTCTATATACCCCAAATGGGTTTCATGCATCCCAAATGGGTTTCAAATGGTAACTAAAGGTGTATCGGAGGGTTCTTAGAACTAACCACAGCTGTTTATTGTATGTAGCTCTCACATAAATGTGACGTATAATTCGAAATACCTCAGTGTCTTTTCAAAGCAATGACCCAGTTTCAGTTTGTATATTTATGTTCTTGTGTGAGTATATTTATTGTGCCATAATTATTCTTACTTATTCTGTGTTCTCTTTTCCTCTCTCTTTAAACAAATGTAGGCAGTAAGCATCAACAAGGCCATCAACACACAGGAGATCGCCGTCAAAGAGAAGCATGCTAGGAATATCCTTTTTTCTCACCCTCATTCTTTCTTTTGTGTGTGTGTGTGTGTGTGTGTGTGAGTGCGTGCGTGAGTGCGTGAGTGTGTGTGTGTGTGTGTGAGGTACAGACAGTGCAGATAGTGTTTTTGTTTCCATGCGAAGAAGGAAGGCTACGTTTTAACATTATTAGCTAAAGCACGCTTATAGCCGATTCTAACAGGAGCTCTTTTGTCTGGTGAGGGCACGGCGCCTTTAGTGCATCACGCACTTAAGACAAACCAGACGCCACTAGTCTATTTCTATTTCTCTTGTAAGTTGATCTGGTTAATAGCATGACGACTCAACACTGATTTATGAGGGGAAAACATCAGTGACCCATACGTCACTTGGTAGAGCTTTTGGTAACACTTTATTTGAAGGGGTCTACATAAGGGTGACATGACACTGTCATAAGAATGACATGACAAATGTCATACACATTAATGACACGTTATTTTTGTTCATGACTGGTTCATGACTGTTGTCATAATGTGTCATTCGGTGTTTGTAGGGTTAGGGTTAGGGTTAGGGTTAGCTGTGTGTACAAACACCGAATGGCACATTATGACAACAGTCATGAACCAGTCATGAACAAAAATAACGTGTCATTAATGTGTATGACGTGTCATGTCATTCTTATGACCGTGTCATGTCACCCTTATGTAGACCCCTTCAAATAAAGTGTTACCGAGCTTTTTCTGGAGGTTAGCTTCTCTCCCTCCTGTGTCTCTCCTTGACTGCCGTCTCCTCACCGTGCATCCTGGGCACCCACCATGAGAAGGCAGCTCACACCTTCTGGGCGGCCGTCAACCGCCTGCCCCTGTCCAGCAACGCCGTGCTCTGCTGGAAGTTTTGCCACGTCTTTCACAAGCTGCTGAGGGACGGCCATCCCAATGTGAGTATCCCTGCACCAAACATCAAACCGCACCCTCAGATCCAAAAACAGTTCACTCCAGCAGGTCCCAAACACCAGGCTACGCACCATGGGCGACCGGACCTTCTCCTCTGCAGCGCCGCTCCTGTGGAACAGCCTCCCGGACCACTTAAGGGCAACACAGACACTAGACTGTTTTAAGACTGGCCTAAAAACCTTTTTATTCATAAATGCGTTTCCTACTTTTTAAAAACGTATTATTCTTTAAACTATGCTTTTGTTATGGGCTGTTTTTAACTATGTAGCACTCTGAGATTCAGTTTGAATGTAGAGTGCACTACAAATTAAATGAATTATTATTTATTATTATTACTGCTCCGGGTTAGTGTGCTTCACTGTGTGTATCACTACCCTGGATGGGTAAAATGCAGAGATAGAATTCAGAGTGTGTGTGTGTGTGTGTGTGTGTGTGTGTGTGTGTGTCACTATCTCTGCCATAAACATAGCCACTAGTCACTAGGGCTCATTTCCATTTCCATTTTATATCCCTGCACCTGACGGTTGGTCCACTGGGCCCTCCAGATGGTCGATGACTGACTGCGAATCGATTAAAAACGCGAGAGGGCCTTCTATTTGTTCTCTTAACTGCCTGTGTTTGTCTCTGTGTTTGGCCTGGCAGGTCATAAAGGACTCCATGAAGAACAAGGCCGACCTGACCGACATGAGCAGGATGTGGGTAAGGAACAGGAAGCCCTTCTGCTAAACTCATGGGTCACATAGCAGGCTGACTAGCCGCCGGACACATACATCAATCAGCACATTATTCACACTGGTCACTGGATAACCGGTCCTCACCCTGCAGGGCACCTTAGTGTATTACACCACAAAGTAACACCGACAAAGTGGTTTCACTGACAGCGAGGGCTGCATAAAGATGAGTTTCTGAGGTTTTTTCTGTCGTCTGGTCTACCTGTGGTGGTGTGGATGGGGTTTCCTGTCTGTCCACCGGATGACAGCTGGCCTATGACAGTTGACTGACAGCTGATGTGAGGGCTTCAGACGGGTAATGATGTTCCACTGCTCAGTCAGGCTGAGTCACAGAAAAACAACACGCTCACCCTCATTCTTTTTTTTAACCTGTGTGGTGGTGCTGAATGACTCATTACGAACATCTTTTCTGAGTCTGTGGGTATTGGCTGATGGCCTGTTCATGACAAATAATCCTGGCTGGGATGATCTAGGCACCAAGCAAAAGGGTGCTCAAAGGTGCTTTCTCTCCTGCCAGAGGCTCAGGGCCAGTGCTCTGGTCAGTCTGGTGAAGTAATGAGAGAAACTTGCAGAAAGTATTGATTGTGCTTACTTCTAATGTTGGACATTTTTGTTGCTGAGTGTTGGTGATTTGTTTTATTTAATTTTTTTATTTATGCGTTTATTTGAAAAGGGACAGTGTACATTGATAAACATTTCCCAGAGAATGTAAATGCACTGGAATTAGCTTGGTTAGCTAGTTTTCACCCGTTGTCCCTGGGCATGGCATGACTGAGACATATGGAAATAAAAGAAAGAAATAATAATACAAAATGATATAATTCAAAGAAGAAAAAAAAAGATACAAGGTTGCAGTGGAGTGCATGCCGTGGCCTGGTTGTGTTTTAAGAGGGCTGGCACCCGTGCATGAGTTAACAGGAAAGACTGAATAGATAGAACTTTGCTGACCAGTGGCTTTTTTGTTGCGAGTGCTGTCGCAGTCGTATCTCCACTATGTGCTGATTGGCTAGTAAAGGCCTGGACTGAGGGGAAATTGCATCCTCTGACCAGGACCCTGCCCTTCCTGTTGTGACATCATCATCATCAGCAGGGCTTCAGGAAGAGGAAGTGGGTAGCCGATGAACTGTTGACACTTTTTCAGTTCTCACGTGCTCTCAGTGAAGCACATTCTTGAGTTACTCACAGAATATGTTCTCACAGAATATATGAATCACTTTTTATTCAGGGTTTAGATTTTAAAACAGAAGTACCATTTTCTTGTGTGTCAGTGAAGAAACATTTCAGATTTATTTGAACAGCACCACTAAACTATGTTGTTAAAATTTATAAGGAATTGTTGGAATGGTGTGACCACTCATGAACTCTTTGGTATGTTCCCAGTTAGAGGAACTTCCTGCCACCTTCAGTTCTTATCTCTTAGTGTTCGTGTTTTCATGGGAATTGGTGACTATACGTTTTGGAGAGTCAATGAAAGATATCTTGGTGTTGAACACCATGTGGTGTGATGGTGTTGAACACCCTGGTGTGTGAAGGATGGTGTCCTTTTAGGGTCAGTCCGTGTGTTCAGACGATGCAGAGTTCCCAAACTACAAACACTGAAACTGTTGGAAGGAAGCACACACTGGAAAACCTCCAAATTCAGAATTTGGCCCATAAAGAGCTCTAGCTCCCAGGCTGCAACAGTTCACACACACACAAACACACACACACACACACACACACACACACACTTGCACAAGCACTCACACACACACACAGTTGGGAACTAGTGCTTAATGATCCCCTTCTGCCAACTTGCTACGCTACCTCAGCAGCTGCTCTCCCCTGAGCAGTTTGAAGGCTGCCACCTCCCTTTGATCTTCTCCCATATTCTTTACCTCCCTCCCTCTCTCTGTCTCTCTCGCTCTCTCTCTCTCTCTCTCTCTCTGTCTGTCCCCTCTCTCTCTTTTCATTTCCACAGGGGCATTTGAGTGAAGGTTATGGAAAGCTGTGCAGCATCTACCTCAAACTGCTCATCACCAAAATGGAGTTCCACATCAAAGTGAGTGGCCAAGTGTGTGTTTTGTGTTTGTGTGTGTGTGTGAGTGTGTGTGTGTGTGTGTGTGTGTGTGTGTGTGTGTGTGTGTGTGTGTGTGTGTGTGTGTGTGTGTGTGTGTGTGTGTGTGTGTGTGTACCACCTCCTTACCTCTAGAATCAGTCTCACCCCTCCACCCCAGCAGTCTCCTCCCTCCCTCCATCTCTGTGGGAATAGTGTGTCAGTATTCTCATTCCTGTGCACCTCACGAGTCTCCGACCTGATGCAAATTTATCGTGTCTGTCAGAACCCCCGTTTCCCTGGCAACCTTCAGATGTCAAACAGACAGCTCGACGAGGTGGGAGAGAACGACGTCAACAATTTGTGAGTGCTCTCGTGTTTGGCTTCCTGGAGTGAAAATAGGGCTATTATTGTAGGCTTATGAAACAAAATATCCAATATCAATTTTCATGTGATGGGCCAATTTAAGGATGTGTCACTTATCACAATTGTCAGCATGATGTCTGTGTGTGTGTGTGTGTGTGTGTGTTATTGCTGATCGTTTCTCTTGTTTGTATCCTTTGCAGTTTCCAGATGACAGTTGAAATGTTTGACTACCTGGAGTGTGAGCTGAATCTCTTCCTGGCAGGTAAACATGCAGGATGGGCTGATGATGGATGTCTTAGTAACCTTAGTGCAGAAAACTCCACCACCAGAATCTATGTGCTACAGTCAACAGCCCTTTTGTAGCACAAGCCACACTTAAAGTTCTGATAAGTGTGTATGTGTGTGTGTGTGTGTGTGTGTGTGTGTGTGGTGTGTGTGTGGTGTGTGTGTGTGTGTGTGTGTGTGTGTGTGTGTGTGTGTGTGTGTGTGTGTGTGTGTGTGTGTGTGTGCATATGTAAAGGTTTGTGTGTGTGTGTGCATATGTAAGGGTGTGTGCTCAAGCTGCATGCTGAATATGAATGTGTTTTCGGCTGCCAGAATCACTGCTTCATGGCACAGGAAACCACACCTTTGTGCAGGGAGAGCAGTGTCTCCCAGGACCTTGCATCAGAGAGAGAGGAGGATGAGGGAGGGAGAGAGAGATATTTTTTTTTTGGGGGGGGGGGTGCATTGAGCAAGGGCTTGGGAAAAAGTGAGAGTGCGAGAGTGAAAGTAAGAGAGTGATGCATGGTCAGGAATGTTAAAAGGAGAGAGAGAGAGAGAGAGAGAGAGAGAGAGAGAGAGAGAAGAATGGATCTATAGAAACAGATAAATGGGCTTGCAGACAGACTAAGGCATAGAGGATGGGGTGCAGAAGCAGAGGGGATCACATTATGTAAAGGTGACATATGGCACAGCACCCTTCACCTCCATACAGCGCACAGCCACATCAGCGCCGCATGCTGCTGTCAACTGCTGTCGGACGCAGGTTGTGATGCTGTCGTGTTCAGCCTGGGAAGCAGTGAAGCACTTCCTCCAACACCCATCTAACTGTGTCAAGGTCAAGGCCATTAAATTAGCATCTCCAATTTAGCACTGGCCTCAGATTCCTGCTTAGTAATGCTGATGGGCCGTGTTTAAACTGCTCCTCGTGCACGCCGCATTGAATGTCATCAGGGCTCCTGTCAGAGGGCTGGAGTGAGGGGGGGCTGGGTGAGTGGGGTGGGGTGGGGTGAGTGGGGTGAGGTGATGTGAGGTGAGTGGGTGAGTAGAGTGAGTTGAAATGAGTGAGGTGGGGTGAGTGAGGGTGGGGTGGAGTGGGGTGGGGTGGGGTAAGGTGGAGTGAGTGAGTGAGGTTGAGTGAGGTGAGTGAGTGAGTGGGGTGGAGTGGGGTGAGTGAGTGAGTGAGTGAGTGAGTGAGGTGGGTGAGGTGGGGTGAGTGAGTAGAGTGGGGTGAGTGAGTGAGTGGAGTGGGGTGAGTGAGGTGAGTGAGTGAGTAGAGTGGGTGAGTGAGTGAGTGAGGTGAGTGAGTAGAGTGGGTGAGGTGGGGTGAGTGAGTGAGTGAGGTGAGTGAGTAGAGTGGGGTGAGGTGGGGTGAGTGAGTGAGGTGAGTAGAGTGGGGTGAGTGAGGTGAGTAGAGTGGGGTGAGTGAGTAGAGTGGGTTGAGTGGGTGAGAGTAAGTAGAGTGGGGTGAGTGAGTGAGTGAGTGAGTGAGGTGGGGTGGGGTGAGTTAGTGGCCTTTGCCTACTGCTCCCACCTAGTTGAAGATCTCTTCCAGGTACTCCTTAGGCAGACTGATCCAAACCTAATGAGATTAGAGGAATCAAGTCACCTGGGTTGACCTGCTTTGTGTCCAGATTTAGTGTGTGTGCATGCAGGGGTCCTCTAGTGCGTCATGTGTTTTGGAGAGGTGACGAGGCCTGTTGAACTTTTGTATCACAATGCTAACTAAGATTTATTTAAAATATATTCTGTGTGTGTGTGTGTGTGTGTGTGTGTGTGTGTGTGTGTGCATGTGTGTGTGTGTGGACAGGTGATGAGGCCTGTTGCTTTCATTCGTGTGGTTTGAGTGGTATTTTAGATTTGCAGATATGCAACAGCTTTTCTTATTTATCTTGCATGTTGAGCGAAATGGGAACTTTTGTATCACAATGCTTACTAAGATTTATTATAAATATATTCTGTGTGTTTGTGTGTGTGTTTGTCTGTGTGTGCGTGCGTGTGTGTGTGCGTGTGTGCGCACAGTGTTCAGCTCGTTGGACATGTCGCGCTCCGTCTCCGTGACTGCGGCAGGTCAGTGTCGGCTGGCACCACTGATCCAGGTGATCCTGGACAGTAGCCACCTCTACGACTACACCGTCAAACTGCTCTTCAAACTCCACTCCTGTGAGTCCCCCTGCTGTTCACTAGCTGCACCACAGTTACGCTGATACACACACACACACACACACACACACACACACACACACACACACACACACACACACACACACACACACACACATACACACACATGCACACACACGCACATACACGCACGCACACACACACACACACACACACATGCACACACACATAATTACGCTGATACACACACACACACACACACGCACACACACACACATGCTGATACACACACTGATGGTGCACAGCCAGCTGGTCAGTATCACAGAACTGAACCCCAGCAGTGTGATTAGGACTGATATGGCCCTAGCGTAATAGCACAGTAATGAAGTAATAACTTGGCTGGTTCTTTATTGCCACTCTAATTGCACAGCTGCCTACCAAAACAAATCCATAATTTCATGAGTTCTAGAATATAAGAACAGTATTAGTATATTAATACAGTATTACTACAGTTTATGACTGTATTTCTAGCTTCATAGTGTACTGCATTTTCCAAACTTTTTTTTGTTGTCTGGCTAACTTTATATTCCGAAGCGACCTGTATGTGTGTTTTTCCTCTTAAAGACACCTCCAGTAGATGGAATTGTTTAAAAGCATAGGATGAATAATATATATATATATAACACTATCTATATATATATATATTATTCATCCTATGCTTTTAAACAATTATATCATATATATATATATATTATTCATCCTATGCTTTTAAACAATTCCATCTACTATATATATATGCACGACTTCTAGTCAATCAATCAGTCACTATTGAGGGTTTCACAGAACTGTGTAGTAGAAAGCAAGAATACCTGTAAATTATTTACACTGAGAATGCACAATTGTGGTTCTCAGAAAATCATTCTTCAGTGTGGATAAGAGACACCAGCATTCAGGAAATTGCCCATGTCTTAACACATTCTTGACAGACTGTTGGCAGAGAGATGGAGATTATCACTCTCACACACACCCATACACCCACACACACACATACACACACACACTCACACACTCACACACACACACACACACACACACACACACACACACACACACACACACACACACACACACACACACACACACACACACACAGAGAGATAACACCATTAATGCACTCTTCTGTGTTCGTGTTCAGGCCTGCCAGCAGAGACACTGCAGGGGCACAGGGACCGGTTCCAGGAGCAGTTTAAGAAGTGAGTTCATGCAGGGGTCACGGCCGTGTGATATGGGCTCCGAGAAGATGTGTGTGTGTGTGTGTGTGTGTGTGTGTGTGTGTGTGTGATATGGGCTCCGAGAAGGAGAAGCAGAGAAAGAGAGAGAAACTGAGTCAGCTCTCTCTATCTCTCTCTCTGTGTGTGTGTGTGTGTGTGTGTGTGTGTGTGTGTGTGAGAGTGTGGGCTCCGAGAAGGAGAAACAGAGAAAGAGAGAGAGAATGGCACACTGAGACTGGTCAGCTCTCTCTATCTCTCCATGCATGGTGACGCTGATGTCAAGAGACACACACGCACTTTATTGCACACCTCTCAGGCATCTATAATAGAGTACAGTACTGCACGTGCACAATGGCTGTGTGTGTGTGTGTGTGTGTGTGTGTGTGTGTGTGTGTGTGCTCTGTTTGTCAGGCACTCACTCTCTGTTTCTGTCTCAGGCTGAAGAGTCTGTTTTACCGCTCCAGTAACCTACAATACTTTAAGAGACTCATCCAGATCCCCCAGCTTCCAGAGGTAAGGCTCAGACACACACACACACACACACACTCACACACACTAACACACACACACACACATACACACATACAAGACTCATCCAGATCCCCCAGCTTCCAGAGGTAAGGCTCAGACACACACACACACACACACACTATCACACACACACAAACACATACATACACATACAAGACTCATCCAGATCCCCCAGCTTCCAGAGGTAAGGCTCAGACACACACACACACACACACTATCACACACACACAAACACATACATACACACACAAGACTCATCCAGATCCCCCAGCTTCCAGAGGTAAGGCTCAGACACACACACACACACACACACACACTCATACATACACACACAAGACTCATCCATATCCCCCAGCTTCCAGAGGTAAGGCTCAGACACACACACACACACACACACACACACACTCATACATACACATACAAGGCTCATCCATATCCCCCTGCTCCCAGAGGTAAGGCTCAGACACACACACACACACACACACACACTCATACATACACATACAAGACTCATCCATATCCCCCAGCTCCCAGAAGTAAGGGAGCCCTCGGTTCCTGCTCAGCACCACATGTCAGTGTGTTTTGGCATCCGAGCATCTTTACTTTAGATCCCAGCCTGATTCATTAGGAGCTCACACACACACACACACACACACACACACACACACACACACACACACACACACACACACACACACACACACACACACACACACACACACACACACATCATGCTGACAATTGTGATCATCACCTCTGCTGCCCCACTAATGAGGCTTCACTGACTGATTTCTCTTCCCAGAATCCTCCCAATTTCCTCCGGGCGTCGGCCCTGTCGGAGCACATCAGCCCGGTGGTGGTGATCCCGGCGGAGTCCTCTTCCCCCGAGAGTGAGCATGTGGTGGAGACGGAAGACCTGGTGGACACGGACATCCCCCCACAGCCGGTACTGACCTTTTTACCGGGACCGGTACCTCCCTACCAGGCCTTAACTGTGTATTAAGTTCAAAGTTCAAAAGTTGAAGTTCAAAGTACTTTATTGTCATTGTCACAAAGACAACGAGACAGTAGAGGCAGCAATGCTGAACTGAATGAAGACGCCAACCCTTTGGTTTAATAAAACGTTCTTAAGTCGATCTTAGGCCTTCTATCCTGGCTCAGTGAATCGATGGTTCTGTGCATGGTTATAAAATTGAAAAACGTGTTCTGGTGTGCAGTTATGTGATAAATAGAGATTTATCGAGTTATAATATTGCGATGGCAGCAGTTTGATAGAAAGAAAGTTCGCTTTGCTGTACGACTGTTGTTGTCTTGCTGAAACTGTACCTGCTGTTTTCCAGGCTGTGGTGGAGACCAGGTTTGATGATCTTTTCGGAGCCGCCACAGACCCTTTCAACTTCAACAGTCAGAACGGCATGCGCAGACATGCAGACGACAAGTAAGTGATGCCCTCAAACCTTCGAGTTGGGCTCTTAAGGGCTTGGTCCATTCCCCGAACTACAGTCACAATGCACAAAATGGCCGAAGTCCCTATTTCACTAATAAATAAGAAGAGTTGAATGGAGGGTGGAGTAGCCTGCAGTCGAGACAGCAGCTGATAGTGGAGCTGATCCGGCTCTGATCCGGCCCTGATCAGGCCCTGATCCGGCCCTGATCTAGTAGAAACCACCGCTGCTCTCTCATGAGAAGCTGTTTCTGTCTGACTGTCTGTCCCGCTGGCTCCAAACGTGTGTGTGTGTGTGTGTGTGTGTGTGTTAGTAGTAAGTGGCTGTCTGTCCCACTGGCTCCCAGGAGCTTTGTTAGTTGACAGTAAGTGGCTGCGGATGTTGTGAAGCATTCCACAGTTAGAAATGGCTTTGAGACGTTCCAGCCGCACCAGTTTTTGACATGATAATTATGCCATCACTGTGCCATTGACATTGTCATTGTCATTTTCAAGATTTATTTAGCATCCTGAGTTTTCTGTGGGGAGAAAAAGACACTTGAAAATGTTTGCCGTTCTCCCTGAAGAAAAGGAAAGGACTTGCCAAGTGCTTTCACATAACACAATCAGCCCACCTGTTCTGACTGACTCTTCTGTGTGTGTGTGTGTGTGTGTGTGTGTGTGTGTGTGTGTGTGTGTGTGTGTGCACAGAGACCGTCTCATCCAGCAGCTGACGGCAGAGATCCAGGCCCTGAGGGAGGAGCTGGAGACCTTCAGGATTGAGGTGGGTGGAGTGGTGGGGGAGCAGGTGGAGAGTGTGGGGGGGTGGGGCTCATAACAGCCAGTGTTGCACAGAACATTGGGCTTAGGAATTAGGTCTGTCATAGTCATGGCTGATGGTGACGCAGCATATCTCAGGATAGCCCAAGAGGGTATAAACCTTCATCATTTCATTTCATCATTATCATTGTTTATTCAGGGAGAATTGACTGAGCACAGGGCTCTTTTGCAGCAATGCCCTGACTGAGGCTACAGAACAATAAATAAACAAACCATAGCAAAACAAAACAGACAAAATAAATAAACAAAACACATAAAAAAACTCAGAAATTAAGTATAAAATATACATATATATCGATATAACATAAAGTAAAAAATAGATAAAATGATACCTTGATACTGGTCCTCTTTCTCTCTCTACCCCCTCCATGTGCATTTCTGTCTTTCTTTCTTTCTTGCTTTCTTTCTGTCTTGCTCTCTTACTTTTGTAACATTCTTGCTTTTTTCCCTTTCTTTCTTCCCCCTCCTTCACATTCCTCTTCCTCCTCCTCCTCCTTCCTGTTTCAGTTCTATCTGTCTTTTGTCTCCCTTTCATTTGTCTTTCACTCCACCCATTGTGTGCACAGCACTCAGATCTCCTCTATTGTTCGTCTCTCATCTTTTAGTAATCGTTTCTCTTTCTCACTTGTAAAGCGATGCCTCATGAACACTGTTCTTCCCACTCTTCCCTCCCCTCTCAAATACTAACCTGTATTTGTCTCTTTGATGTGTAATATGTCTTGTTTTTTTTTTTTTTTTAAACTTGTTTTACTTAAGCTTAGTATTCATAGTGTAAATTTGTATAGTTATATTGTATATATTTGTATTGTTTTTATTTTTTTTTATTTTTCAATAGCACTGAAGTCTGAGAGCTGCCACCTCAATTTCGTTGCACTTGTGCAATGACAAATAAATATATTCTATTCTATTCTCTTCTATTCTCTTCTCCAGAGCGGGCGTCTGTGCCAGGCGCTGCGTGGGCGCGTGAGCGAGCTGGAGGCCGAGCTGGCGGAGCAGAGCCACCTGAAGCAGCAGGCGCTGGGCGAGAGCGAGTTCCTGCGGGCCGAGCTGGACGACCTGCGGCGCGTCAAGGAGGACACGGAGAAGGAGCAGCGCAGCCTGACGGAGATCGAAAGTGAGACACCACCCCCCCCACACACACACACACACACACACACGCACTCACACACACACACACACTCACACACACACACACACACTCACACACTCACACACTCACACACACACACACACACTCACACACACACACACACTCACACACACACACACACTCACACACACACACACATACACACACACACACACACACACACTCACACTCAATAACGCCCTCCTCTCATCTTTAACTCAGCCACGCTGTGCCCGTTTTTGCTTTTCCTTCTCTGTACCTCCCTGGTGTTGACTTTCTGTTTTCCTGTCCATTCCCCACTTTTCCTCAGACAAGGATAAAGGTAATTGTTTTTTATACCGTGACCCCCCACCCCCTCAAACACACACACACACACACACACACACACATACACACACAGACACACACTGCTGTAGTGTAACCCTAGTCCGTAGTGGTAGGCATCAGTGCTGTGCAGTGTTGGTGGTGCAGCTCTCTCCGGTTGCTGGGTGGCTCTCAGTGGTGCTGTGTGCCTGAGGCCAGGGGGAGATTACAGCACCAGTGGCTGCTCACCAGGCACTTATGAACACTTATGAACCCTTATGAACCCTTATGAACACTATTTATGACCACGTAGTTTCCCCGCGTGTTAAACACCTGCCCTTCTCCCCACCCTGTCTCCCCTCCTCTTGTCCTTCTTCCTGTGTGTGTGTGTGTGTGTGTGTGTGGGTGTGTGTGTGGGTGTGTGTGTGTGTGTGTGTGTGTCTGTGTGTGTGTGAGAGAGGGAGATGGACTGAGAGAGTGGGAGCACACAGCATCATTTAAATGAGAGAGTGCTTTCAGATACAACATGACCTGGAGCTTTGAGAGGCATCCATCCCTCTCACTCACTCACTCACTCACTCACTCACTCACTCTTTCTCTCTCTCTCTCTCTCTCTCTCTCTCTCTCCGATTACTTCTACTCCCCTCTCTTTACTCATTATCTACTTCAAGAGCACTGTTCTGACTGCTCCTGTGTGTGTGTGTGCGTGTGTGTGTGTGTGTGTGTGTGTGTGTGTGTGTGTGTGTGTGTTTCAGAGAAGGCCCAGGCCAATGAGCAACGCTACACCAAGCTGAAGGAGAAGTACACAGAGCTGGTGCAGAGCCACGCTGACCTGCTCAGAAAGGTAGAGTCTTTCTCCTCCTCACCCATCCTTCTTTACACGCTCAAAAAAGTAGAGTCTTTCTCCTCACCCATCCTTCTTTACACGCTCAGAAAGGTAGAGTCTCTCTCCTCACCCATCCTTCTTTACACACTCAGAAAGGTAGAGTCTCTCTCCTCACCCATCCTTCTTTACACGCTCAGAAAGGTAGAGTCTTTCTCCTCCTCACCCATCCTTCTTTACACGCTCAAAAAAGTAGAGTCTTTCTCCTCACCTATCCTTCTTTACACACTCAGAAAGGTAGAGTCTTTCTCCTCCTCACCCATCCTTCTTTACACGCTCAGAAAGGTAGAGTCTTTCTCCTCCTCACCCATCCTTCTTTACACGCTCAGAAAGGTAGAGTCTTTCTCCTCCTCACCCATCCTTCTTTACACCTGGGCCATCAGGAAATACAGCTTGTCAAACTTGGCATGTGCTCTTCTGGCGAGCCATGCAACAGTGAGAGCATGTGGTGTGAGTTTACTGTGTGAAATGAAATCCTCAATTGGAAGTGAAGTCCATGACTAAGTGGTTTCTGTTGAGATGGATTCACAGAAAAAATGTTGCGGGTAGGTAGTGGTTGTTATGCAGCATTTTCTTGTTTTCTTCCAGTTCAGATATTTTTAGTGGCAGTGAGTGTTTGTGTCTGTCCTTACCGTGGTAGCTCTCAGCCAGCCAAGGGCTGATGCTTCCCAGGAGATTTTGGTGGAGCAGGCCCTAGGCACCGCGGGACAAAAACACTTTATTCTGCTGTCAAAAATTACCGCAAACTCAATCTCAAGCAATGTTGCAGCATTTAAATGAACTGCTCCTACTTAACTCCTTATGCACTGGTTTTGAGTGGACAGTGTATAAGTGTGTGTCTTACATTCTGTGTGTGCCACATTTGTATTTGATTTTGACAGGCAAAAAGTCACGGTAGTACACCAATCTATAAGACTTTTTATCTGTGTAAGAAATTGGCTGATCTGCGAATGTGTGTGTGGTGTGTGTGTGTGTGTGTGTGTGTGTGTGTGTGTGTGTGTGTGTAGAATGCAGAAGTGACCCGTCAGATGACGGTAGCACGGGTGGCTCAAGACGAGGTGGACAGCGTGAGGAGGGAAATGCAGGAGAAAGTGAAGGCTGCCCAAGACGCTTCGGAACAACAGGTAACACACACACACCACACACACAAACACACACACACACACACACACACACACACACACACACACACACACACACACACACACACACACACACATACACAATGCAGGAGAAAGTGAAGGCTGCCCAAGACGCTTCGGAACAACAGGTAACACACACACACACACACACACACACACACACACACAATGCAGGAGAAAGTGAAGGCTGCCCAAGACGCTTCGGAACAACAGGTAACACAAAACACAAACATGCATTCACATTTTCTCAGTACTATTGACTGTACGTGATCGGTGAGAAAATGATGGTCTCAACGTTTGTAGCTGTAGAGAAGAGGCAGGCGAAGCTGCAGTGATTGTGGATGTTATTTTCCCATCAACACGTCCAGTCGCGTGAGAACAAATGTGGCACTTGGCTAACGTGTCATGACACGCGCAGTGATTGTGTGGCGTGCCGTGGCCTGCCGTGTGCCAGTGGTGGTGGTGTGAGATTGGTGACAATAGCACTTGTGAGGACAATAGCACTTGTGCCTGCTCAAGGGCGGGAAAACTGTGAAATGTATCAGGACCCTGACAGACCCGTGTCTAAACACTATAGCTAAATGGTGACCATGAAAGCATTTCTAAAGAACGAGATGCAGGATTCAAGAGATGGAGAATCTTATCAACACGGTTGTCTCTCCTGCAGGAAAAGGCTCAGTTGGAGCAGAAACACACACACACACACACACACACACTGTGGCCTGCCGTGTGCCGGTG
>NC_137928.1:7626458-7693958 GCF_963457725.1 Sprattus sprattus
CTGTAGAGTGTGAGTGTGAGTGTGAGTGTGAGTGTGAGTGTGTGTGTGTGTGTGTGTGTGTGTGTGTGTGTGTGTGTGTGTGTGTGTGTGTTAATCTCGAGTCTCTGCCTGTAGAGTGTGTGTGTGTGTGTGTGTGTGTTAATCTCGTGTCTCTGCCTTTAGTGCTGTCCAGCAGTGTCTCTGCCTGTGTGAGTGTGTGTGTGTGTGTGTGTGTGTGTTAATCTCGTGTCTCTGCCTTTAGTGCTGTCCAGCAGTGTCTCTGCCTGTAGAGTGTGTGTGTGAGTGTGTGTGTGTTAATCTGGTGTCTCTGCCTGTAGAGTGTGTGTGTGGGTGGGTGTGTGTGTGTGTTTTAATCTCATGTCTCTGCCTGTAGAGCTGTCCAGCAGTGTGAAGGCGTGCGGGGCGGAGGCCCTGGCTCTGCTGGTCCAGCTGCGGGATCGGGACACTCTGGCCACGGCAGACAGCAGCAAGCTGAAGGAGGTGCTGGAGGGAATCAAGGCCACCGCCGAGGTGAGGCACACACACACACATTAACACACACACACACACACCCACACACACACACACACACACACACATTCACACACACACACACACACACACACACACATTTAAACATTAATTCACACACACACACACACACACACACACACACACACATTCTCTCTCACACACACACATTCACAGACACACACACACACACACACATTTACACATTCACACACACACACACACACTCACACATTCTCTCTCACACACATACACAAAGCCACACAAACACACGCACACATTCACACTCATGCTCACAACATACACTCTGACAAGGACAGGCCCACCACAGAGGCCCATAACATGAGTACAAACTCATTACATCACATTTCATCATTACTGCAACAGTAACATAGCCTGGCCATTACCAGCCTGTGACTCCATTTCATTCCGTCTTTCAGTCTGGGCCAACCCAATGCATTTTGGTTTCCGAGATGGGCGGGTGCTTATCTTGAGGTTTAAAATCATTGGAGTTCCCTTAACCAATCAGCAACGTTTAGTAAGCATTCGGTAGATTAAACTCTTCCCAAAGCCAGTTGGGAGAAGAGCTACGACGTCCTTTCCAATCATAAAACTTACAAGAAAATACTCTTGTTCTCCTTTTAATTTTCTGATGTTCTCGAGAGTTGAGACAACTTTTCCGATAGCTTTTCGTGTCTTTTCCTCCAAGGCGAGTTTTGCGTCACAGCTCTGAACTGTTCGCTGATTGGTCCTGCAAAATTTTGAGTTCTGGAGACGATTGTCAATGGGGTTGGGCCAGACTGAGTATGAGCTTGAAATCAATTCAGGCGGAAATACGTAGGCTGGTGTCACCAGGCTAACAGTAACAGGCCTGATTCGTTAAAATATAATTAACTAAAGTGGCTATGGAGAATTTGTTCTCTCTCTGTTCATGTAAATAGCACTCTATCTGTTTTTCTCTTCCTATGTTCCTGTCTCCTGTGATATCTCTTTGCTCTCTCTCTCTCTCCTGCTGTGTCTTTGCTCTCTCTCTCTCTCTTTCTCTCTTTCTCATGAATGCTGTCTCTTCTCTCTCTCCTTCTCCCCCATGGTTGCTGTGTATGCCTCGGAGTAGAAGCTGCGCCCGCGTGGTCTGGAGCTGAAGCAAGGGGAGCTGGGAGAAATGGTGGAGCAGGAGATGGCGTCCGCATCAGAGGCAGTGGAGTCAGCTGCAGCCAGGATAGAGGTGCGTGTACAAAATATTGAGACTGTTATTTTATTTACAAATGCTACAAAATCTCAGTTTTTTTTGGTTTGTTAGTGGAGCAAGTTGTTTAAATAAACAATATCTTTCAATCAGGAAATGCTTAACAAGTCCCGAGCTGTTGACACTGGAATCAAAATGGAGGTCAACGAAAGGTTAGTGTCTCCTTACATCAGATTTTCTTTTTAAATCTAAACCAGAGTCTTTGAATTGTAAGGGTGGACTCGCTCACTTCCACACTCTCAGGACTGGAGTAGTTCTAGTAGTGCTAGAACGTTCTACTGTGCTGTGTGAACTGAGGCAGCTGATTCCACTCAAAGCCAGAGCAAATCCAGATGCACAAAAATACCAGGAAGTCCCAGCCCAATCTGAAACCTCTGACCACCCGGTGGCGAGTGGTGGAGCTGCGTGTAATATGTCTTTTCTGCTGTCTCTCTGGCGCCCTCTGCAGGATTCTGGCCTCCTGCACAGACCTCATGGCAGCCATTAAAGTGCTGGTGCTGTCCTCCAAAGACCTTCAGAGTGACATCGTGGAGAGTGGCCGGGTGAGCGAAAGCATCCAATAAACCCGCTAATGGGCTGACAGATGGCCAGCTACTCCCAGAGCAGACGACTCTGGAACGGACGGCGCCGTTGAGCCGGTGCCAGAGTCGTCTGTGTCGTCTGGGGTAGAAGCCTTGTTTGTTTTGGCACGTGTTGTGTGTGTGTGTGTGTGTGTGTGTGTGTGTGTGTGTGTGTGTGTGTGTGTGTGTGTGTTCGCTGGGATGTCGTCCTCCAGCGTTTGTGTGTCCTCGCGCTGACTGTGTGAGGGAGCTGGTTTACACAGCTGACTGACTTTAGCTGCTCTTGCCTCCGCAGGGAGCGGCGTCCATGAAGGAGTTCTACGCCAAGAACTCCCGCTGGACAGAGGGCCTGATGTCCGCCTCCAAGGCCGTGGGCTGGGGAGCCACTGTGCTGGTGTAAGTGCTCTGGATGTTTGGGGGTGTGTGGACTCCTGAGGTGTTACTTTGTGAGGGGGTTAGATGGAGGACAAAAGAAAAATATGATTATGATATGATGTGATTTTACAGATATCCTTTATTTTTTTTACATCGACGTGCAGTTATGTGGTATTTACTCCCCCTGAATGGAGTGATGTAAGCGATATAAATATGTGATATATGAACTAAATGTTATGTGTGCCGTGTAAGAAGATACAAGTTAAAAATATCATATTATGGCTTCTCTGGTTTGTGCTGTGATCGCTTGCAATGGCAATTATTCTTACATCAGTGCGCTATTATCTTGACCTTACTCCTCCTGAATGGCGTGATGTCAGCCGCTGTGTTGTGTTACATTTTTACATTTAGCAGACGCTTTTATCCAAAGCGACTGACAAGGATGTATACACATTTTTTACATTTACGCTGATGACACACTGCACATCAGGAGCAATTAGGGGTTAAGTGTCTTGCCCAAGGACACTTTCAACAGGGAATCGAACTAGTAACCTTCTGGTTACTAAACAACTTCTCTACCTCATGTACCACTGTCGCCCCCCTTGTGTGTTTATGGTCACCACCTCGCGTCTGTCTCTGCAGGGATGCGGCTGACCTGGTGGTGCAGGGCAAAGGCAAGTTTGAGGAGCTGATGGTGTGTTCACACGAGATCGCAGCCAGCACGGCCCAGCTCGTGGCAGCGTCCAAGGTACAGCACGAACACACACACGCTCATGCATTATTAAAGACTGTGTGAAAGAGAGCTTGTATGTGTGTTCTTAAATAATGAAGTGCCTGTAACACTGATGAGACTTTGGGATGTAAAGCTCTGTGACTAAAACAATTTGATCCCATTGAACATTGTGTAGTTTAAAGGTACTGTCTTATGCTGGTTGTATTTAAAGATATGACATCAAGTGGGACCAGTATGTCACTCTCTCTCACTCTTATCTCTCTCTGCTTCTGTCCTTCTCTCTTCCCACACTTAATATTGTGTGTACACACACACACACACACACACACACACACACACACACAAAAACACATAGGTGAAGGCAGACAAGGGCAGTCCTAACCTAGCTCGGCTACAGCAAGCTTCCAGAGGAGTTACCCAAGCTACCGCTGGTGTCGTAGCATCAACCAAGTCCGGCAAATCTCAGATTGAAGAGACTGGTAAGTTGTGTGTTTCTGTGTGTTTCTGTCTGTGTCTCAATGATAGATGGCCACGCATATTCATGTGGAGAGAAGGGTGATGTAATAACGGGGATCTGTCGCCATATTGCCCACATTCAAAATTTTAACCACTGCTCTTGAAAGCAGAATGTCAGGCGCTCCCCAGACTCTCTCTCTCTCTCTCTCTCTCTCTCTCTCTCTCTCTCTCTCTCTCTCTCTCTCTCTCTCTCTCTCTCTCTCTCTCTCTTTGTGTGTGTGTGTATTTGTGTAATTGACCGCCTTTGTTCACTCCTCTGCAGACACCATGGACTTCTCCAGTATGACTCTAACTCAGATCAAGAGACAGGAGATGGACGCACAGGTGTGTTATGTGCTTTGGGATGTGTGTATTGGGATTGAAACAAACAGTGTGTCTGTTTTTTTTTTAGTATTTACGCTTCAAGCTCAGTCTGTTTTTGTGAGTATCTATGCTTCAAGCTCAGTCTGTTTTTGTGAGTATCTATGCTTCCAGCTCAGTCTGTTTTTGTGAGTATCTATGCTTCATGCTCAGTCTGTTTTTGTGAGTATCTATGCTTCAAGCTCAGTCTGTTTTTGTGAGTATCTATGCTTCCAGCTCAGTCTGTTTTTGTGAGTATCTATGCTTCATGCTCAGTCTGTTTTTGTGCGTATCTATGCTTCAAGCTCAGTCTGTTTTTGTGAGTATCTATGCTTCAAGCTAGGGCTTAACAATTTGGGAAAATAATCTAATTGTGATTTTTCCCCAAAATATTGGGATTGCGATTTTTTTCATTTTATCCTCTATTTTTTCCAACAAAACGTACTG
Source organism: Sprattus sprattus (assembly GCF_963457725.1). Classification (NCBI taxonomy): domain Eukaryota; kingdom Metazoa; phylum Chordata; class Actinopteri; order Clupeiformes; family Clupeidae; genus Sprattus; species Sprattus sprattus. The sequence goes on from NC_137928.1 coordinate 7,631,185, forward strand.
AATGATTTAAATATGACCAACACAATATTAGATACATTTAGTGTAAAATATTATTTCCCACATTGTAATCACGGACGTTGCGGTTAGAAAAACGCGTTTTACCATATCGCGATTTATTCGCAAATGCAATTAATGGTTCAGCCCTACTTCAAGCTCAGTCTGTGTTTGTGGTGACCAGGTGCTGGTCCTGGAGTTAGAGACGCGCCTGCAGAAGGAGAGGGAGCGACTGGGAGAGCTGAGGAAGAAACACTACGAGCTCGCTGGGGTAGCAGAGGGCTGGGGAGAACAGGAAGAGGGTAGGTCAACAAACATACACACACACACACATACATGCACAAGCACACATACATGCACACACACACACACATACATGCACACACACACACATACATGCACACACATGCATGCACACACACACACACACACACACATATATGCGCACACACACACACACACATGCACACCCACACACACACACACACACACATATATGCACACACACGCACACACACACATATATGCACACACACGCACACACACACATATATGCACACACACACATATACATGCACACACACACATATAGATGCACACACACACATGCATGCACACACACACACAGACATACATCCACAAACACTCTCAATTGAATCCCCAGGTGTGTGTGTTTGATGCCATTCTGGTGAGATTAGTAATGTACAGTACATGGTGTGCTCATCGCTATCTTAATGTTTTAATCTTTCCTCCTTCTCCCTCCCAACAGGAACAGGCTGAGACTTGCCACACAACAGCAGCTTTTGCAAGGCTGGGCCTCTCTCCTCTCTTCTCTTCTCTTCTCCTTCCCTCCTCTCTCTCTCTTCCTCCCCCCTCCTCTCTCTCTCTCCCCCGCTCTCTCTCTCTCTTTCTCAGTCACTCTCCCCTGCTCCTGCATTCACACATGTAACTCAAGACGTCTTCTTCTACTCTCCTCTCATCTTTATTTTCATGCTGTCATCGCAAAGTGAAGCCAAATAAAAAGGTGCTTTTTTAATTTTTATTAAACAAACCCTTCTGGCCCTGCTGCTGCTGGGGAGAGGGGAGGCTTCCATGAGGATAGTAAAGTAGACGGCACAAACAGCAACAAGATGGAGCGCTCTTCCCATCCGGGGGGCCACAGGACTTGTAAGCAGAGACCGCAGGCTCGCCGATAACTACATGTATTTATTTAAGGATTGATTGCTTTCTCCTGACTTGTCCCCCTAATATGCGTTTGGAGGTGGGGTTGCCGTTCGGTCCCCATCCAGCTCCCACCCAGGCACAACCCCCTGACCCCTGACCCCTGCACCTTGACCCCTCTCCCCCCCCCTGCTGCCCCTTCAACCCCAAGCACAGATTCACCTCCTTCAGCGTTGACTGTTTGGCACACAACACAGGGGTCAAGTCTACACCGTGCCGTGACTGATCCTCCATTACGGATACCACAAACCAGTGCTTCTCAAACAGTAGCGGTCGGTCACCGTCACCTGGTGTCTGTCTCTGCGTCTCCATGACTGGACCCCCCCCAAAAAAGGAATGAGGGGACGGGGTTTTGGAGACACATTGGACTCTCTAACCGCTGGAGATTTCTGTTCTGTTCTGGGCTGAACCATTAAGCCTTCCTGATCCAGTTCCTGCACAGTGAACCACACCTGCTTCCACACAACAGTGGCCTTGCTCTGGACTCTGGACTCTATAGAGAGATAGGAGCCAATGTGTTGGACACATCCACACACACAACACACACAGGTGGCCCACAAGTGACCACCTGTCTCTGATCTGATCCGATATGATCTGATGAATTATCTGACACCAAGCCTCCTAGTCTCATTCTGCCTGTCTCTCTCTCTCTCTCTCTGTCTCTTTCTCTGCTCTCTCGCTCTCTCTCACTCTCTTCCCTTTCTCTCTCTCTCACTTTTGTAGTACATCTGTGTGTGCAACGATTGACTTCAAAACTAACTTCACATCAGAACATGATACATGCCAGGCTATAACTTTACAGACAGATATCTGGGTGGCTTTTGTTGTTTTGTCGATGGAAAGGGTGGTTCTTTAACCCTCCTGACGCGACTGTGGAAGGTGTAGGCTGCTCTAACCATTAGAGACTCATTGCCCCAGTCTGGCAGACGCGAGCTCACATGCATTTGTGTGTAACTCTGAAGTTAAAGTCCATGACTGAGCTAGATATGACTGTTTTGTTGTCGACTCCTTTTCCCTCTCCCAGTGTTGTGCGTAGAACTGGGTCATACACAGTGTCACAGACAGACTGCCTTAGATACAAGAGAGAACTGGTACATTTGAGACTGTTAATAGGAAATAGACTGAATTCATAGTGTGGTGCGTAAAGTGGAGGACTTTTGATGCATACAGGCACAAACACTCTGAACACTATCCTGAGGGCCTGAGGTAATAGTTTTGGATTCAGTAAAGAGGAAGATTCTTTTAATTGAATGCGAGAGAGAAAGAAAGAGCTGGCATCTGTCTTCTCCAGACCTCTACTTTTGCCTCCATTCACTCGCACACAGACACAGACACACCATCACACACACTCCATAACTGAATAGAGAACATACATTTGTGCCTTCCAGTGTGATAAAGGTCAACATTTCACATACTTTAATACTTCAGTGTTGAGTAGAAGTTGTAACTGAGCAGTAGACACCACATGCTTTCAAACTTCATCCCCTTTTTATTTAAAAACAAAAAAAGCTTTAACTCAGTATTGTAGCAGAGGTGCATAGGCAGGTGGGCCAATCTTCCATCTTTTGGTATTTAGTTTAATTTGCTTTGGTTTACCTCTGAGCTTCCAATCTGACTTGTATATTCCTCAAAACCATATTGACAAGGAGGGACCTTTTACAAGCGAAGGGGAATGGGGGGCGGGGGCGGGGGGGGGGGGGGGGGGGGGCAGACTAATGTATCTTCCATTCTCCTTGCTCATTCAGAATATTGAGCTGGTCACTGTTGAAGCAATTTTTTTTCAGGGCCAAACAGCCTTTAGACCGTCACTGTCTGTCAGCACAACACAACTCCAGCCATTTTGGAAATACTTAAGCGTTTGCCAGCCAACCACCAGGGCCATGATTACCTCAGCCAGGCATCCCTCGAACCACACAGGACAGGGAAGGGGTTCATTAGCATTCTTAAACTTAAGCTAGAACCATGAGTTTCACTAGTGTGTGTGTGTCTGTGTCTGTGTCTGTGTCTGTGTCTGTGTGTGTGTGTGTGTGTGTGTGTGTGTGTGTGTCTGTGTGTGAACACATGTCTGAGTCAATGCGTATTCATGCATAGTCTCCACCAGGGTGTGTGTGTGTGTGTGTGTGTGTGTGTGTGTGTGTGTGTGTGAGAGTGAATGAGTGAAACCAAGTGTTGAGCGATGAGTGAGCTCTTTCAAAGCTCTGTCTTTCTGTGTCCACATGCCCTCTCCGTGTTTTATGCACTGCTTTGGTCGTTTTGTGAAGTTGTTGTGACACTGGGTATTTAATTCTGATTTTCTGTGTTTGGTCACCTCACATGTTTTTAATCTGTCATTTTTAGACCTTTGGTTCATCTTTAGACCAGCTCAGCCAGCCTCTCAACTGCCTCTCAGTTAGTCAAGAAATCAAGAGAATTACAAAATACTCAAATAACAATTTCAAATGTGTCTTTATATGATATACTAAAAAAAACTATGTGTGGGTTTGTTTAATTTTTTCAGTTTTTAAATAAATATTTCAAGTCATTAATGAAATGTCTTTAACTCTGTGATATTCCTGACTGCAGTGTTGAGAGTGCAGGTCGATCTGTGATTCAGCCCTTACATGAGTTATGAAACTAGATATTTAAATGCACAGGATTGCTCAGCACAATGAATCGGTCACATTTTGGACTAGCAAAGAAGGATTAAGGTAGAGGAATGGTTTGATGCCATAATATGAAACAACCTTTTTAACATGTATTACATAAGACTAAATCTTACGTAAGACCAGGGCCAAATGGTGCATTCCGGTGTATCCCTGGGTACCTTTTAATTTTGGTGAATGTGCATCAACCTGCATTTTTACGTTGCACCAGCAGAGGTCAGTATTTGAGCCTGAACATTTAACCCCAGTCAACCAGCAACATTTTAAATGACTGCCTTCACAAAATAAACTGAAATAAGCAATGTAACGCCTTAAGGGAACTTCTTTAATCTTTACGTATATTATGCACATTACTTTGTTTTGTTAATGTATTAATGTGGTCACATTTTAGATTGCAGTGGCCGCAAATGAACACCTATTTAGTTCGCTACTGGCATACATTATCTTCCTGGGCTTGTAAAATAGTGACACTGAACACAGTCCACAATCACATAAAACTCACTCAAATAAGATATAAATAGATTTGCTGGGGTATATCACCCATGTATAATCTGAAACAAGTGCAGAGATTATGGAATCCCTAATCCAGGGTGGAAATATGATTATCATTGCATCTGCTGAGGAATTTGGCCACTAAATCAGTATTTCTGCCAGAGATTTCCCACAAGTCACGGTTGTGAGCGTGAGCCGTAGTTTAGCCAACATTAAATACAAATGTGGCTTGGAATGTTTGATAAAACACAAATTGGTCAACATCTGGAGCATGCGGCAAATGCTGAAACGTAGAGGTGTCCTAACATGCACTTTTCACCTCTGTTGGTGTGTATCCTGTAAGGTAAGCCTCCACTTACCAAACTAATCAAAGCGATCTGTGTTGCACTGGCATTAATACATGAGGTAATTAAGATGGGTAGAGACCCCTGCATCCTTTGTTTAAAGAGCAAAGTGTTGGGTTTGGGTGATAGCTGAACACCACTTTGGAAATGTGACCTCAGTAAGACCAGAATTGGCTGGATGGTTTTACGCGGTTTGTTGTTGGGTTTCAAGTCACTCACCTCAGATCAGCTTGGCCTACATACTGCCCGACACGTGCGTTGCTCAAGTGTCCTGTATAGGCTATTGGCTAGTTGTCAGGTGCCAAGCTGTGAGTAGTGTTTTTGTATCCTGCTGGAAAGAAAATCTCGCTGTAAGCGTTTTTTTCCCCACAACTTTCACGAGAGTGTTGTAATTATTATATCAATTACTGACAAATGAGCTTAAATTTGTATTTTTTTAACCTCAAAGCACTTAATAGATGAATGCCTCAGACAATTACCCATTCATACCCTGATGGCAGAGGCTACTTTCTACTGCAAGGTGCCAACCTGCACATCGGGAGAGGTTGGGGGTTCAGTGTCTTGCTTGACACTGAACCCGTGACCCTTCAACATGAGAAGTCAGGATTGAATTGGCAACCTTTCGATTGCTGACCAACTCCTCTATCTCCTGACCCACTATCGCCATGTTCTGATTTCACAGTTTGTGAATTCTAGGGTATAATTAACATATAAGATTAAAGTAACAATATGTAACTTTTTTTACCTTAAAATAACAGCTTGAAAAAAATTGTGCCACTACAATTACTTTTAATATGGAGAATGGCCTCTCCGCCATTGCCATCGGGGGTCTGTAAGGAAAATACTGCGCTCTGTAAGATTTCTGGAGCCGCCCGGTCCTTTGTGTCTGAGCATGCGCGACTAGGATTGTGTAGTGACAGTCACTATCGGAACAGCTTTTACTCGTTGGCGAGAGCTGAAAGGCACATTTGGATACAAGTTTGATTAAAAAACTAGCCATCTTTTCTTGACTGTGTTAGCAAAGTTGTTGACTCACTAGTTTGTCATAAAAGAGGAAAGCCAATGGGTGGCTAGGGGGAGCTACAAGACAAAAACTACTTATTGCTTCTTTTAATGAAATGTCTAAATCTAAATCAAGGGTGCTCAGCCATAGATGCTGAGAAAGTTGAAGAGCTTTTCATTCACTCCCCCCCCCACCCCAATTTCCCATACAGGGGATCGTTATCAGGATAAAGTTAATGATGAAACATACTTTTCAACATTTTAACCAAGATAAGTGTGTTATTTTTGTTTTGCACAATTTTAGAGTGAAAAAAGAAAAGGAGCACCATGCAAAAGTTCTCAGACCTCAATGAGCTTGTTGTGGCTATGCTATGGCTTGTTCATAGTCATGTTAGGAAAGGCCAGGTGATGCAAATTTCAAAGCGTTATAAATACTCTGACTCCTCAAACCTTGTCCCAACAATTACCAGCCATGGGTTCCTCTGAGCCGCTGCCTAGCACTGTTAAAATAAAAAATAATTGATGCCCACAAAGCAGGAGAAGGCCATTAGAAGATGGCAAAGCATTTGTAGGTAGCCGTTTCTTCAGTTTGTAATGTTATACAAAAATGGCAGTTAACAGGAATGAGGGAGGCCAAGTTGAGGACTGAAAGACCAAGCGAACTTTCAGAAAGAATTGCTAGTAGGATTGCTAGAAAGGCAAATCAAAATCCTGTTTTACTGCAAGACTATTTAGTTAGGACGTTTAAGCAGAGTCTGATGTGGTGGTGTTCTACTGTGCCGTGACAACCACATAAATATGATCTTCTTGGAAAAATCATCAAAAGAAAACCTTTCCTGCACCCTTACTTACCTGACAACAAAAAGTGTTTACAAGCGGTGAGTGATACTTGCCAAAGGGGTATTACTAAGCCTTCAGAACCTTTTCCTTTTTTATTTTGAAACTGTAAAATATAGAAATAAAAAGGGAATGTTGCTTTTAATAATAAATACATTTGTCATCTTTAACTTTATGCCTTTAGGAAATCAGGTAATCTTTTGCTTTCTTAGATATTCACAGTAAGAGAAATGTCGACCAGGGGTGCCTGCCCTGAACCTTTCTCCATCTTTTCCTGAGGAGAACTGAATGCCCGAGATTTAAGAGGCCAGCACGCCTGACAGACAAATTAAAACGTCTCATTGATTAAACTGTATTTCACAGCTGCCCTTGCAGGAGTTTAATTCCGTAGGTAGGCCATTTTCTGACACACCGTGTTCTGGCAACGAAGCCTGTGGTGCTGTTTCGTTGATTTAGTGCCAGCGTTTTGCCCTATTCCGTCGTAGGAGGGGTGCTTCACTAGCTTTAGCGAGAGTGTCTCATCTCTATTTTTAGCATCTACCATTCTGGGCTTGCTTCATTTCACCGCCGTTTCCAGCGCGTAGGTCTGTGTCTGAGTTGCGGTTCCACTTTCCACCACTGGGGGAAACACAGATACAGAAATTTGGTTTCATAAGGGGGCGAACCTCATGAATGTGTTCTCTGTTTAGGGGAAATGGGTGGATGAGGCCGTCTGCCATAGAACAATAAACCATCCAAAACCTCAGGGCCTGTATAGAGGCCTTTGATATTTGTTTTGTTGTTGGGCTCTCCGACCGACAGCTTTTCTTTTTTTTGCCTGGCATGCACTTTTTTTCCCCTGCTGCTGCATGAGTCCTCCTGGAATGGGTAGACAGATGTGAGGTAAGTCAATGTGGCTAAAATAAGACTCCCTTAGGAATCCTCCTGAGGATGGAAACGGAATGCTTTCATCTTTGTCTAATTCGACTAGTCTCTAGGACAAACTAGGGGAGAAAATGTATAAATACTCAACACTGACTTTGAATTCTAGTAGTTGGTTTTTAACCCTCCTGACTCTATCAAATTCACCCTGAAACTAACTTAATATTGGTAGATGTAGATGGCAAGCTCTAAAATGTTAATAAAAACCTTTCCTTGTCCTTAGATGTGGGTGGTTTGTGGACCCCTTCATGTTCAGGCGGTAGTGATGCTCGCCTGGAGATGTAACTGTGAACTGGCATGCCCTGTGAGTCAGTTGAGGTCGTGACCTGAGGGGGCGACAATGCAATGCAGGGAGAAGAAACTGAAGTAATCAGGCTAAACCAACCCAATTTCCATACAATGTTCTCTGTCTCATCACTGTCTAATAGCACTGACAGACCTAGTCTACATGTTGCCTTTTTCTGTTCTTTCCAAAAGGCAGTGAACACAAGGAGAGAGACGATGGAGGGGGTGTGTGTATGTGAGGAGAGAGTGAATGGGATTGAGTGTATGTGTTTGTGTGTGTGTGTGTGTCCCAGACCCAAACACCAAATGCCACCAGCCTCTTCTCATACACTGCCACCTCCACTGCTGCTGGGTGAGACAGATGCCCAGTTGCTAGGAGACCAAGGCCCTAAGTGCAAACAGAGTCATGTGTGGCTGCAGACAGTGGGGGGGGGGATGGGGGGTTGTTAGCTCCCCGAAAAAAAAATATCAGAGGAGGTAGCAAATTTATATTCATCAAACATGTTATTTTTTTTCTGTCTGCTCACTTGACTTATCTGTACAGTAAATCTCCAGAAACACATCAGATTACTGGTGTCTCTTCATAATCCAGCTATCGCTTTAGACCAGCATTGTTTATATTAATTCATAGAAAGAATATTATTTTCTAACATGATGAAATAAAGTAAGTATGAAGCCCAGATTGACAAAAAGTATATACCAAAACAATTATTGAAATACTGTATAGCTGCAAGCAGCATGAGGGGGCCAAGCAGCCCAAAGTTTTAATAGAAACTTGACGTCATTATCTCAAGGGCATGCTGTAAGCACTCACAGCAAGTTTCATGTCAATTGACCAAAGAAAATATATAATAATAAGCGAATCTGCCTGATAATTTTCCGGAGGCTTTGTCTGAAGATCATCTGTGACAAATCTGGTGAAGATTCAACAAGGTTGTTGCCGCTGAAAACACATACATTTGGTAGATGTGATAGGTTGTCATGTCCTGTCCAAGAAATCACCAGACATTACAACCAGGCCAATACATCAAAAGGTATTAGGGAAAAATGCAGTTTTGCTTATTGCAGCTCCCCCAGTGGTCAAAAGGTGCATTTATTGGAATTTAAGAGTTCAAATGCCAAGTTTGGTGAAATATGATCTTATGATTTTGATTGGCTGAATCAGACAAACTGTTTTGAAAATCAAAAACCCATCTGATGGTTGGGTGGTCTGGGAAGAATTTTAAAACTTTTTGATACAATCCAATATGGCATCCGAATCAATTATGGCTCCATGTCTCCTGGCCTTAGGACCTCTCACGGTATTACTAGACAATTATTATTATTAACAATTTTTAAGGCAAGAACATCAACAGTTAATAGCCCAAATGCATTTTTGCTTATTTTACCTCCTAAAGGTCAAATGACAATTTTGAGTCCATGTACCAAGTTCAGTTTTGATACATCAAAGTGTTGCTGAGATTTGACCTCACTTCCTGTTTTCCTGCCTTTTTCTATTGGCTGTGATGGACAAACGCCATATCACTTTTTATACAGTATTTCAATAATTGTTTTGGTATATACTTTTTGTCAATCTGGGCTTCATACTTACTTTATTTCATCATGTTAGAGGCTTGGTCTGACGATAACCTGTAGGGAATATGGTGGAAATTGCACAAAATTTGTGGCCTGTGAAGTTTTGAATTTTTTTTTCATAAAATACAATATGGCAGAAATAGGAATATGTAAATAACTCAATTTTGACAAAAATGTCAGATAGAACATTATTATTCTAGGGTAGCGAGGTGTTGTCTTCTCACAGACAACTGCATCCGCGCAGACTGGCCATGAGTCACCTCCACAGAGTGTCTGCATCAACAGAAGGCCATATGCCGTAGCCGTCCCAGAGATAAGACCTCTCCGACTGGGAGACGGGGGAGAATCTTTAGTGCCTCAGGCTGTTTTCTGTTATCATCATCAAACCACCAGTTGTGGCCCATAATGTGGACAAATGGTTTTATCAAGATACAGACACTCTCTCACACAAACATCATGCACTCACACACACACACACACACACACACACACATACACACACACGCAGAGCCTGCCAATGTCTGTGGTGGCTAGACTGTTCAGGGTGCTAGCGGCATTCTTCTCTGTTGATTTGCCCTGTTGACATTTGGCTTTGTAAACATGCATCAGAATTATATAATGTTGTTGATTAAAAAACATGCACCATAGTTGTATAATGTTTTCGAAAAAACATTAATGTGAGACATGTATCTGTCAAATAAGTTAGCTGCAGTTATACAATGTATTATTGGCAATGGCTATCTATTCTGTTAGCCTACCCAGTTGAACAAATGCAGAAAATCAAGATGTATTTGGGTCTGTTTTTATTTGATGAGGTTCCAATTGTACTGTCAACATCTCCTCGTCCTTTACAAAAGACACTAAAATTGAAACATTTTTCAAAGAGTAAAAAAGTAGCAAATATCATACACCCAGTGAGGGGATCTGACACAGAAAGCATGGCATATGCTTAAATAATAATCATAAATAATACAGACATTACATATCGCTATTTACATTTCATTTAACACAGAGGTCAATCAACATAAATTCTGATGCTTTATATATATAATGTGAATATACATATATATATTTATATATTATCATCTGTCATTTACAAAAGCAAACAATGCGATTTTTTATCTCAGAGAGAAAAGGCTATTCAGAAGCTTGGCTTTCAGTTATTCCAACCACAATGTCAGCAGCTCTCTGCCCCCTTTTCCCCAAGCATTAGTGGGACCTTCAGTTTTGGTCTGCTTACCATAGATGGGTGAGTTCTTTGGTTGTGTTCAGGGGACTCTGTGAGCACCGAACTGTGTGTCTCCACTGTCTGTTGCCTTGGTTACTGAGGAACTCTCCAGCAAGAATAGCAAGTGAATGGGGTCAATAGGTTGAGTGGGTTGATTGCTTGGTTACTATTCAGGGAGTGTTTCCAAAAGTTAGATTAGTTTAGAGAGGCAGTGTAACAGTTTACTAAGATCATCACAGACTATTGGCCGAGCTGCAGATACAGTATCTCTACCCTCACCTGTTTCCCCATCAGCCCAGGTGTCTCCCAGAGACACCAAACCTGCTACAGACACAACTACAGTAACAAAACAGTGGCCGTGAGTGCATCCGCCATGACAGACCCACTGGACAAGACACGGATCTGGACACGACACCTAAAAAATAAATATACTCTCATGACTGCACACATAATGTCATTTACATGGCTGTGAACTGACGTGAGGTCAGCAAGACTGGTACCTGGTACCAATGGAGCTATTAGACTCTCAGAGATTGGAAAGGAAACTGAAGGTTTAACTGGGGGTCATCTGGAAGTTCCATCATCTCTTTAAGACCATATTCTTATCACGCTAAGGCCATTATTACAGGCCCTCTGTCAATGGATTGAGGTCTGATTTGGGGAATCTTCTCTCTCTCTCTCTCTCTCTCTCTCTCTCTCCTCTCTCTCTCTCTCTCTCCTCTCTCTCTCTCTCTCTCTCTCTCCTCTCTCTCTCTCTCTCTCTCTCTCTCTCTCTCTCTCTCCTCTCTCTCTCTCTCTCTCTCTCCTCTCTCCTCTCTCTCTCTCTCTCTCTCACTCTCTCTCTCCTCTCTCTGCCTTTGTCTCTCTCTCTCTCTCTCCTCTCTCTGCCTTTGTCTCTCTGTCTGTGTGTGTGTGTTCGTCCTTCAGGATGCCCCTTCCCCCCCTTTGCCTATGGTCTGATGCACTGTAGTGCAGTGCCCCTTCCAGTGTCAGACCTCATCTGTGGCACAGCTGGCATAGGGCTGCCCCAGCTGGTGGATTTGGGGATAATCGTCTTAGAAAAACGCATGTGCACACACACACGTACACACACACACACTCACACTCACAGAGTGGTTGAGAGAGAGAAACCCCATCGGCTCCGTAACTGTAACGTAACGTAACTCTGATCCCGTCAAAGGGCTGGCCTTTCTCAGCGGTGCACACATTTTTAGTTTACGTGTTTGTGTTTTTGCGTCTGCATCCTGTCCGAGTTTAGAGTTTTAGTGTGTGTGCGCGTGTGCGTTGATGTGTGACCGCTTTGCTTCTACATTGCACATGTTTAGATGTAGCTGAACATCTGTGTGTTGTGGGTATATCTGTGTTTTGCGTGCAAACTGAGGTACTGCAACAGTCACATGCCCACCTGAACTCGGGTGCAACCTTAAACACTCCAACCCACAGTACAAGTACAAGTACAAGTGTGTGTGTGTGTGTGTGTGTGTGTTGTGTGTTTTTTCCCGGCTGGGTAGAAGGATGAACACAGGTAGGGGGAAGGGCAGGGGGGGTAATGAACAACCAAAAGTTCACACATTCACCCACACAACCGCCATAAGAACTCCCATCATCCCTTGTGTGTTTTTTTTTTTATCCCTCCCCCGCCCCCCCCCCCTCCCAGCACAAATCATCGACACTCCTCATGGCTTGTTTAGTCCCAACCGTTGTCCTTGATCATGTGGGCCAGCTCGATGATGAACTTCCCCTCCTTGTATTTCTGACTGCTCTCAAAGGCATGCTCCTGCAAGAGGGGGAGGGGGGAGAAAGAGTGTGACACAGAGCGATAAAGAGTAAGAGAAGGTGAGTAAAAGACAGACAGAGAGAGCGAGAGAGAGGAGGGTTGGAGAGGAGAATGTGGGGGTGGACGAACCTTTGATTGGCACTGCAATGATACTGAAAGCACTCATCTTCTAATGCAGCTGAAATGTCTTCAAAGCACTACGGCGCCCTGCACTAAGTCTCCAGTCATTCCTGCGTGCCATCTCACTGTGATCCTGTTCATCCCTTTCTTTTTATATCGGATGGATTTGGCACGGTGGAGGGTGGGGGCGGGGGGGGTGGGGGGGGGGGGGGGGGGGGGGGGGTGGGGGTGGTGGTGAGAGCAGCGATTATAAATGTCACAGTTTAGAAGTGCACTAGGTCAAGCATGCCTGGAACTTTGACAAAGACACCGGATCCCGGGAACCATATTAATATCTGCCCTCATATTCATAAATATCTGGGCAAAACATGAATGGGGCGGCAGACCATGTCTGGACATGTGTGGTTTACGCAGATGGAGAAGTGGATATGGATACCTCCTTTTTTCTTTCGCATGTGCCAGACCAAGCAGCGGTTTCCATTATCCAATAATCCATTGTCTACTGCTTGCTGAACTTGAACTAACATTGAGATACAAGGACGGGAAAAAAAAAAACTGGCAGGCTCAACAGCTCTGACTTTAAAAATGGACACCACGGCAGGAATGTCCTACAGCTTGTAGAGTGCCGTGGGTCGTTGGTATTAAATGCCATGGCTGTGGTTTCTCACTAGAAAACCTCTTACTGATGAAGAAAGTAGATACAGTACTTGCTGCCTGCCCTGACCTTGACCTCTAAAAGCTGCAATGCTCACCATTGCTCCTTCATGCCAGGAGTAACTGTGGTTACACCATAACACTGATTTGTGTATCTACTGTAAGCCAGCCAGTTCCTGAGGTCGGTTACAATGCTGCCACATGAGCTGGCCGGATCTCTGACAAATACCAGCGACTGTAACTAGGCTCTCAATATCAACCCTTTTACGACTGAGACCACATATAAACCAGTCATCTTGCAGAACCGCAACAACAAACTCGATGGCTGCTAAGGCTGAGGCTTATCTTAGGCACTCTGAGATTCTTTTGAATGAAAAGTGCGTTAAAAATAAAATGAATTATTATTATTATTATTATTATTATTATTATCTCTACACTTACATTAGCCGTCCTCCGTCCTTATTGACTTCCCTGTCACTCTGAGAGCATACATGTGAAAGGGAGCTCTTCCTTATGCTAGTAGGGTGAACTGAGGTCCCTGCAGCTGGAATAAAACCAAGTGTGAATATCCAAGTTCCCTTCAGCCTCATTTGCCACCTCCAGTCACATTAGGGGCCAAATGTGCACCACTTTGCTGGAGTGTAAAAGTGAAGTTGTTTATTTAAACACTCCTTCAGGGACGAACAGGGCTTGTGTGTTTGTGGTGGTGCAGCATTATTAGATTCGATTAGATTCAACTTTATTGTCGTTGCACAGAGTACAAGTACTGAGACAACGAAATGCAGTTTAGCATCCAACCAAAAAGTGCAGAGTATGTGCATAAGTGGAATGTGGAATAAGTGAATAAATAAGATATATACAGATATATACATATATATATATATGAGGATGGACACACACTCACGTATTTCCATCCCAGTGTGGTCTTGCAGTTCTCACAGTAGATGTCTGCAACAGCGTGAAGCCCAGTGAGCAGCACCCTCTCCTCCGCCGGCCCACAGCCCACATTCACCCTGGGGAGAAGGACAGAGAGAAGGAGAGAGAGAAGGAGAGAGAGGAGAGGAGAGGAGAGGAGGAGACAGAAGGAGAGAGAGAAGGACAGAGAGAAGGACAGAGAGAAGGAGAGAGAGAAGAAGAGAGAAGGAGAGAGAGACGGAGAGAGAAGGGGAGAGAGGAGGAGAGAGAGAAGGACAGAGAGAAGGAGAGAGAGAAGGAGAGGAAGAGACAGGAGAGGGAGAGAGAGAAGGACACAGAGAAGGAAAGAGAGAAGGACAGAGAGAAGGAGAGTGAGAAGGAGAGAGAGAAGGACAGAGAGAAGGACAGAGAGAAGGAGATAAAGAGAAGGAGAGAGAGAAGGAGAGGGAGAAGGACAGAGAGAAGGAGATAAAGAGAAAGAGAGAGAGAAGGAGAGGGAGAAGGACAGAGAGAAGGAGATAAAGAGAAGGAGAGAGAGAAGGAGAGAGAGAAGGAGAGGGAGAAGGACAGAGAGAAGGAGATAAAGAGAAGGAGAGAGAGAAGGAGAGGAAGAGAAAGGAGAGAGAGAAGGAGAGAGAGAAGGAGAGGAAGAGACAGGAGGGGGAGCAAGAGAGACAAACAAAGAGGAATAAGATGGGAGAGTCATCATCTATCGGATAACACTGTATTATGGATACACAGATGTGAGTCCTACAGTGGTGTTATTAAGCCATACATCACATTAGGCACTGTGCTTTACTCTCTGAGTGTCAGTAAAAGCCACACATACACACCGCAGTGAGGACACTGAAAAGGATTCTCAGTGACAAAGGAGATACTTACACTGAGTTGAACAGATAAGCTCTACCTTGACTTCCTTGAAAGGACTAGAGAGAAATGAGACAGAACACCTATGAGAAACACAAACTGGCAACGCTCACTAAATCATTCCAGTGTATGTCCTCTTGTCTCTCCTCAATGAGGGTCTCGCCTTAAACCTCCAAATGGGACTTTTTTTGTGCAAGTTTTTTTGTTTTGTTAAAACAGACACTTTCTCCCACTTTTTTTTTTATCTCTTCCTTCAGTTCGTTTTTTTTGTTTGTTAAAACAGACACTTTATCCCACTTCTTTTTTTAAAATCTATTCCCTCAGTTCGTTTTTTTTTTTGTGTGCATGCTTACAGGAACGAAGTGGGTAGCTGTTTGTTGCCATGGTGATAAGCAGGTGGCAGGTGTGTGTTGGGGTCAGTCACCTTGGAGATCAGCTCGTCGTGGTTGGCCAGGTGTGCTCGGCAGTGGATGCAGCTGTAGGTGCGGTGGCAGCTGGGCAGGTAGGCCTGAAAGGTCTTGGAGCGCGTCATAGTGACCATGGGCGGGGTCGGCGGGCGGTGCAGGAAGGGGCTGCCGGCCCAGGTCGGCTCGCAGGGGAAGCACCGCAACACACAGGTGAGGGCCGTGGTGGGGGCGGGGCAGGAGGCACACACCTGTCCACACGGGCACACACACGCACACACATGTGCACACACATGTGCACACACACACACACAGTCAGCCAGACAGCCGAGCCAGAGAAAGAGAACAAGAGAGAGGGAGAGTAAGTGAAAGAGATGGGTTGGGTTTAAATCAAGCTCATTCAGTCTCCAGAGAAGCCATTGTGCTCAGACAAAGTCTGTGTCTTTTTTTTCGGTCAAAGATCTGACCGTTATCTCCAAGTCCAACAACAATATTGCTGCTGTGACAGAGCCAATCTGCAAACACAGACTTACAGCTTGGAGATGGAGACTGATGGGGACTGGAGGAGACTTCAAACTGTTTTGCAGTGTAGGAGGAAGACACATTCTTGCAAAGAGTCTTTGTTCTTAACAACTCTCCTGAAGGCAGTGGCTCATGACTCCCTAACACTAGGTCCCTAATTTGATAGATGAGATAGTATTTTTTTTAATTCATTTGGTCATTTCATAACATGCGCAGAGATCTAAGCGCCTTTGAGGTAAACTAATGTCTCATTTGTGTGTGTCTGATCGAAAAGGTAGGCATTGCATAGAAATAGATTTGAGGAAAGCATTATGTCTCTTCCTTCTTTGAAATGCAACAAAAAGTGGGACAGAAGTAATATATAATATAATAGTATGGGGGGGGGGGGGGGGGATTTTACAAGATAGTTTCGACCACGAAACAATGGGTCTTTCTTCCATTTAAGGTTCTAATATAGCCTAATGCCTAACAGTGTAGAGGAGATTAAGATAAACCAAAAGTGGGAAGGAGTGCAATTTCTATGTCTAAAACTGGGATTATTCCATGATAAAATATTGATTTCATTTTCGTTTTATTGCTAACATGGACCACTGAAACTAACATGTAAATCAATATTTCACATGTCTGTCCGAGTTCAGTAATGTTGCTTGAATTAAAGGCACTAACTACATAGAGCTGTTTTTATATAAAAATACAACTGGAGTCGTTGTCATAGTGATAGTGTTGCGCCATCATCATTTGGGTAGTTTATGGTACAAATGATTCAATGTCTATATGATGTAGAAGGTCAGAAACATAGAGAGCTTCGACAGATGTTCAGTGTTCATTTCCTGTAAGTCTATCTTATTATCCTATGTGTCTGTATAAAGCTTTATTGCAAATTTAGAAAGAAAGATAATTATTACAGAGATGAGCCATGGTAGATGATTAATTTCCTTCGCTGTCATTCACTTTTTACCATCACCCACCCTCTCTCTAGCCTGCCTGCTGTTCACCTGGTTTGCATTGAATTTGGAAGCACAAAAAGGGAATTAATCAAGGTAGATGCCGAAACAAGTAATCTGATAGTTTAAAAGGTTTCCTAATATTATTTCTAACTTTGCTTGGTTTGTTTAGCATTTTGGATTATTCACTGGATGATATGAAATATTACATGATATTCATGGACGTCTGCTGTTTCCTAAAAATAAATGCTGTGCAATCAATACTTTTCTCTCATTCTTCTGTTGGAGTGGGGCTGGGACTGTTTTGCCAATAAATTGCGAGTATTTAGTTACTTGCGAGAAAATGCTTTGAAAACCACCTTGATGTTTTTGGTTTATTTTGAATTTATTTGATTCCTGGTCTGTGGCACAGCATTTGGAGACCCCTTGATGACCTTCAAGAAGCTCTTGAAGACCCAACTCTTCAGAGAGCACCTCCCCTTCCTAACTGGCACCTTGTCTTAACTTGCATTTAAGCAGGGACAGTCCCGCACCTCTTTTTCTTTCTATGTCGTTTTCTATTTCTTGAAAAAAAAAAAAAAAAAGCAGTATTTATTGTTACACCCGGTTTTATTGCTCTTAGCTTGACTGTTCTCTCCCTTGTACGTCGCTTTGGATAAAAGCGTCTGCTAAATGACTAAATGTAAATGTAAACCCTTTGATGACCTTCATGGAGTGTATTCATTATCTCCCCTCTGAGCACCTGAGGTATAACGATTCTCTCCCCTTTAATGAGAAGGTCTCCTTCAAGATACCGCTCCGTTCTGCCCTGCCAATGGGGTGAAGACCCTGGTCTCAGTCCGTGTTTCTCTGGGCATTCCGTTAGACGGTAGTGTGCCACTGTCTGGCATGTTTCATCTGTTTGTTGTGCCTGTTTGATTTCTTTCAACCGTGTGCCCATTGCAGGGAGTGAAGACCGACAGCATCCACAAACACATCTTTTTCTAGTGGTTGGACATCAGAGGACAGTGTGTCACTCAGTGGAGGTCTTGATAGTGTGTCTGATAGCGCGGTGATGAGGTTTTTACCTGGGATCTCTCTGTTTCTGTGTGATTTAAGATTTGTTTTTGGCTTTTTATGCCTTAAATTGATAGGTTAGTGAAGAATGGGACAGGAAATGAGAGGGAGAAGAGGTGGGGAGTGGACTGGAGAAATAACATCGGGCTGGATTCAAACCCGTGTCCTCCAAGGGCGTCAAGCCCGAATGTGGTCGGGGTTACTGTTTGCGCTACAGAGCCCCCCAGCCCCTATTTCATATGCTGATGCATCTGCTGCTACTCTCGTGTCTGCTGTGTTCGAACACGGAGCGAGTGCTTTTGGTTAACTCAGCCTCTCTTTCAGCTTTTCAAAAGCAGCCTGATAAAGGAGTTCTCCCCAGGCCCATTCACTTTCCTCTCTCAGTAGGTCCTTTTACTGGCATGGTGATGGTAGCCACTGTGGCACAAACTTGCACAGATAGTTTGCCATGCGCAGATTGCGCATAAGGTTCCAAATGTCATCCACAATGGCATCTGTAGAATAGCTTTAACTTTTTTTGAAGAAACCTTGTGACCGAGGCAAATGATGTGTTCCTTAGCAAGTGTGAGGCCTTCATCCTACATCTTCGACACAAGATGTCACCTTTGGTCATGTTCTTGTCTGTTTTTTCCCCATACACCAACACATTGTCTGCTTGACAAAACACACCCTCAAACTCTCGAACATCTGCAACATCCTCTTTTAAAAGGTTAAGCAGTGGATACAATGCCAAAAGGTAGGTGGTTGAAAGCCAAACATGCCAAACAAACATTTGTCTCTTTCTTCCAGTTAGTCTACACTATCTTTGCTGTGGGATGCTGCTGTAGTCTCAGCACCTACCCACCCCCCACCACACTGTCACACACGTATTCTTCCTCATACTCTGTTCTAGCCTTTACCTGCCATGTAAATAATTGCCACCATCTACATAGTTTTTTTATTCCATTACTTTACCTACCCTTGTCCTAGTAACCTTACGGCCTGAACTTATGTGCTACCGTTCTGCTTCAGGTTTCATCCTGATAAACAGTGAGTTTGGAAATGAATGGCTTCCCCATTCAGAAGAACGTTTTCCGTCCATGGCCTTGTGGTTTGAGAGTATTCACTGTCTGGCTGGTGTTCTGTGACTGTGTGTATTGCCAATGCAGGCTACAGCATATTATAAAACAATTGGGTTCTATCCCGTTATTAAGCTGTTTCTGATTGGACGAGAGACGTTCCATGCTTTGGATTATCCTAGAACAACCCAACTCGGACTTAATTCAAAGTTTTTATAATTCTAAACCAAGACGTTGACAATGGAACAATTTTTTGTTGCGGATTTTTTTTTAAATCAATAACTTAGTGTTGAAATGTTAATTGGTTGACTAAAGAATTGTTTTATAAAAGCAATATAGTACCTGTGCAAGTACTATATTCCAGCCTCGGTGGCTACGGCCGAACACCAACCGTGGGAATAACCCTTACCTACCCCACTCCCACTATATTGCTTAAATGCCCTATTCTGTGACACTTTTGACATTCAATGTCTTTAGCTGGACAGTCTTTCCATGCATGTTGGTGTCCTTTCCGCATCATAAGGCCCTAGATTTCCGCAATGTGGAAAAAACAGACGGAACCGCGGATCACAGTTGAACTTGGAATTTAGCGCAATAAAATGACGGGATACTAATACATTAATAGCACTAATAGCATTACAGACAATTATTTTGTAGACTGACACAGGAGTTTAAAAATGGCCATTGGGGCAGCAACTATTCTTAGAATAACCATGAGACTTACAATGTATATGTAGGTTATTATAACACAAGTGTCTTACCGACTGTCCTGTAACTAGAAACCTAAAGGTAATCTCCTAAATACGTTTGAAATTGAAAATTATGAACTTTATTTGTAGTCTTCAGGGTTATCCTATCATTGCTACCCAACACTCCCTACCCTACTACAACATAGATCTATCACCTAGCCAGAACACAAAAATTGAGGAAAGGCACAGTAGACTATGTTCAGAGTACATTTTGTGATCGACATCAAAGCTCGTTGCCCTATGATCCCATTCTGGGATGACACACCTTGCTTCACTCTCTGGCCCTGCTGCAGTTTTGGAAGCGAGAGTGTAGGCGTGCATCTCGGTGACAGCGGAAAGGGCATCTGAGGCCAGGGCTTAAGGGCCTGAGTGGCCTCAGCATAGCGGCTGCGCTTGTGTTTGTCTGTCCATTGTTCACCAGCCAAAGACGTGGGTCTCAAGCATAAAGGAAGCACTGAGAGGCCGCCGGCCACTACCACACACACACACACACACACACACACACACACACACACACAGACACACACACACACACACACACACACACAAACACACACACACACACACACACACACACACACACACACCGAACACACACACACACACACACACACACACACACACACACACAGTCGAACTCAAGCCAAGCAACCTGCTCTGACCTCAGTGAACCTCTTTGCTGCGCTAAGAGTCGAGTGAGTATTTTTGGGTCTCTGTAGGAGTTCAGGGCCAAGCAAGCAGAATTTGTCTGGGAGTGTAAAGTTGCAACTAATGTGTCACTTGAGGATGTGCAGCATTGAGTGTAGAAGGGTTTCACTTTCTCTCACACTGACACACATACAAATACATGTGTATGCAAGTAAGAACCATATCCTTCAAGAACCATATCCTTTCTTGCAAGCTCTGCATTTTTCTAAAGTCTCAACATGTACAGTTACATCCAAGAGGCCTAGACTTAATGGGAAAAAAATCAATGGAGTGTACTGGCTGGGTCAGGGTTGCGGATTATTCAGATCTCGGAAAGTGCCATATTCGCGTCATATGACGCCATACACAGGGGGTTCAGGAAGTGTAACGTACTTTCAGGCATTGGTAGGGGTACCAAGACCTAGTTTTTAGCCTTATACTCTAACCCTAACCCTAAAAAATCTTAAGAAAAAGTTAATTCTGTCACTTAGAAAAACAGTATTCTACTTTTCCGGGATCCGATAAATCCGCAACCCTGGGTCAGGCTCAAAATGATGCACTCCTCTGTCAGAGCCCTATGAGTTGAAGGGTCTTTCTCCCTATAACTTGTGAAGTATGGGCTGATGCCATGAAAGCACAGAGTACAACTGGATCCTGTGAACTAACCCGCCCTAAGTATATCTTCTGAGATTACATTAACTTGCACTCCCAACTCAATTATAAAGGATTTTTCCCCCAGCCTTAACTTAGACCCAACAAATCAAAAGATGAAGTCATCCTTTTCGAGAGGAAAAAAAAAAGATTGCAGCTCTTATATTGCAATCCAGGATCCCTCTCCGGATCGATAGTTTGGCCTTAAGCATTTGTCTCAGATTACACAGACGTAACACAGTACATTGATAGGTGGGACAGAGCAGCACTAGCAGCACTAGCCTAGACAAAACAGTATGTCCAGCAGATTATCCTCTGACTGCCGTCGTAACAAAAACACATCTAATCAGTGCCCTGACCCATAACAGTGTTCTACTGTCTGCCGTCGGCGAGAGCAATCACACAGCTGGAATCGATGCCAAAATGTGGCCCGTGAACTACAGTTAGCACGCTATCTGTGCCAGAGCGGTGGCACATTTAATTAGAAACTAAATTAATAAATAAATCAAGTGACGTGTGATCGGGAGCATGAATCCACTGGAGGGGAATTCCACCTTGCGGTGCTGCCGGAGCTGGGTGGTTGGCAGGGGAGGGCGGCGACGGGCACAGGGAGTGGCATCCCGGGCAGGCATCCCGGAGCCATCCTGACTGTCAGAGAGCTATAGTGTGGGCGCGTTGGCAGGAAAGGTGTGGCAGGAATGCTGCAGAGGGTTTCAGTGTTTTACAGCACTTGATAATGATACTGGAAACACTGCAGTTTCATGATATTGGTGTGATATTTTATATCACACTGAAGACTTATTTTAATGAATGACAGTAAGATGCAACTGCATTACATAAACTGCAGTGGCTTAACTCGTATCTAATCTAAGACGTTTCTTGTGCTGTAAAACACCAACACATTAAGAAAGTCATAACATGGGGGCCTTACTTAAGTCCTGGTTCGGTCAGAAGTACAGGCTTGTCTCGCTGTCTGCACACAAATAAGATGTGCTGCTAAAATGACAAACAGCAGGGATGCTGCTACCATTGTTGCCCCCCCAGAGATGGAGAGACACAGAGGGAGAAAGAGAGGGAGAGAGAGAGAGAGAGAGAGAGAGTAAGGGAGTGAAAGGAGTGACTGGCTCAAAGTAACCATCATCTGCAGTGCCCACGACCAAAGGCAAAAGTGCCCTGACAGGCAGCCCGCCACGTCCCCCACCTCTGCCCCGATGTCCCTCTCGCTCAGCAGCGGCCTGTCCCTGAGTGACAAGCGGTATCCCCGCACAAACGTCTTTCAGACCCTGTGTCTTTCTCCCATTGGGGGGGTGGGGGATACGTCCTTCAGCCCCTGTGTCTTTCTCCCATTGGGGGGGTGGGGAGATGTCTGATGCGCTCAGCGCTACAGCTGCGTCGGGCGAGGCTCTGTGCCGCAGCACCCCCCCCTTGCTCCATTCAAGGCTCCCGTGTCTCCAAACAACCTTTCTTACGTAACCAGGCACTGCCGCTGCCGCTGCTGCTGCTACTGCTGCCACCACTGCTAATGGTGATAACAGCAACTACAGCAACAGCAGCAGGGCAGAGGAGGGAGGAAGAGAGAGGGAAAGAAAGAAGGGCGGTAAGAAAGAGAGAGAGAGAGAGAGAGAGTTAGGGGGTTTGTTGAGAAAAAAGACACTAGGTTGAGATGAGAGTGGGAGTTGATGAGGGATGAAAGAGGGATTGATAGAGATTATTTCCAAACACTGCTAATGACTTAAGAATATAATAATCAAGTGACTTGTATTAATATATTCCTTGTATGAATTATGTGCTTATGAAAGCAGGAGCATGGCTTTTCTCTCTGTGTGTGTAACTAGAATATTAGGTGCCACTAAGTCTGCATATGAACAAGAGCATGTTTAGACCAGAGGAGATAAGAAAGGAACTGTGCTTCTTCCGACCTTGTGCAAAACTGCCATCCTTGCAAGACAGGGAGCCTCGGACGTGAGAAATCCACCACGTGATCATCCCTGCTGAAAGCTAAACTTCTGACTATATAAACCTGGAGGCGTGGGTTTATCAGGGTCTTCACTGTCAGCCTCGGCTGGGAGGGGAGCCCAATTGCAATTGTTGTTGTTTGTCTGTCTAATAAATGTACTTTCATGCAGCTCCGGAGTCCTGAACTAACTAGGGTGAATTTTTCACCTATCAGGGATGGAGTGAGAATGAGACAGAGAGGTAAAGAGGAGAAGGGGGAGTGGGTGAGGGTGAGGGAGAGGGTGAGGGAGAGATGTAAATAGAGAAAGAGAGACACGAATGTCCTTGTGTTCAGCTCTGATCTCTCCTCTGAAACTGTTCTGTGAGCACCTCCCACAGCTGGCTGGTGTTGGCAGGTCTTACAGCTGTAGCATTGAAGGATACTCTGTATACATTTGTTGTTTTTGGGTTAATGCTACCTAAACATCTAAATTCAAGCTAGGCATCTAGTTGAAGTGGGAATATGGTGGCTTCCAGTCAGAAAACATCATACTGACTGAATGAGAGATCCAAAGTTTAGCTGTAACCTTAAAACCACTCAATTGATGTGAAATCCACATAACTGGAAAAGACATTGTAGTTTTCCCTTCAGTTTTCTACTTGTATACCAGAAAGCAAATGGAAGGGGTGCACACTCTTCAAGAAAACCAGATTGCGCAACTTCCCAGGAGGCTTAGGAAAGACTTCCACATCCTACTGCTAGTACAGATGTTCATCCAGCATACTGATGTTTACTGATCCAGAATAGGAAGTGACAGACCATGTGAGTGAGCACAACGATGACGGTCCCCCTCTCAAATGCTGCCTTGAATGTAACTATTACGTTTGTAATGCTTCAGTAAATGTCACCGAATTTTCATGAAGTATGGAGGTGGTTCATATTGGATGTCCCCACTGTTGTGTTGTATCTTCTGAAATACAAACAACACTCCCCAGGCACTGATAACTACAGGCCTCCTTTGGATGAGGAGTCAAACAACTTCTCTGCCTCACTGTGTATGTGAGATTTGTTTTTCCTCTCCCTCGATTATCTTGTCTGGCCTACATGCATTGCTGTGTCTGAGTGTGTAATCTATTTGTGTTAAACCAGGTCAGAGGCAGTGGTGACAGTGTGTATATGATCAGGCCTGTATGTAGGCCAGCGTTTTAGACGTTACAGTGCACAGATGGGGAAAAAGGGCACAGCACATCAATCCAGCTACACCATAGAATCCGAATCACTATAAAACACTTAACAAAGCGCATATACATGTCAACAAATGTGTTTAAATGTTAAATGTATGATGAAGCTTGTGATACTTCAGTAATCAGTTCATGTCTTAGTGTAACATGGACTACGTGATGATGAGTGACAGGCATGCTCGGACAACCCTTGAAGTCAGTTTGGCCATAACAAAGTGATTTGTAACGCTCCCCAAAATCAAGGGTGATAAGACATGAATAACGGAGCCATCAGTCGCATGCACAGTGCATAACATTTAAAACATGTTGCGAAATGTTCAAGTTCAGCACAACTTTTCGGTTCTAATAGACAGGGATAACCGTCCCTTCAGGACACACATACATTCTCACAACAACATACTGATCCCAGTTTTCACACACACAGAGATGCCACATGACTGACTGTCAAGTCCAAACGAGCCTCATCCAAACAAAAATAAACATGACGCAGGCAAACAGATTGCACGGGGCATGTCGTCAATTTAGCCCTCTTTGATAGCTAACAACTGTAACCATCTAAATATGATCAGATACATCGTAACGTAGATTGGGAAATTTTAGAGATACTAATGCAAAATAAAAACAACACGGCCGATGCGCCATCCGCAGCGCGATATGGATGCGTCTCCCTGTTGCTGCTGCTGGTGGCGCAAGATCACGCCACGCGCGTAACGTTAGTAACGGAGCGTAATAACAAGCAGACCCACTGCGGACTTCGCCATCCCATGGATTCAACAAAACAAGTCGTTTGCATCAACTATTTTTTTTTCTCCCAGTTGCCAGTACAAAATATCGTTACAGTCATTACAGTTGCACGCATGAATCGACTCACGACGGCAACGTCAATGTGACGATGCAGAAAGACATTAATACTCACGAAGCGGTTTATTTCTGGGCTCGGTGCAAAACAACTTTAAGTTCCATAATCGGGTATTACCTTTGAAGAGAGGAAAAAATATTCACAGGATGGTTGCACCGCTTCTGTCTCCCGGACAAACTTTATACGGGGCAAATCAGTTCATTCCTTCACAGGCAAATTTCCTTTTATCACGTAAACAAGTCGGGCAGACGTGGTATTTAGAGGCACGATGTATCAACCGAGTTTGATGCAATCATGCAGAATCACACTGTACTCAACTTGAAGTCAAAGTGACAGCTGTTTCCACCAACCAATAATACGACAGTGCATAGCAACATTCCCCTGATTGGTCAAAAGAAAACACAAACGACCAATGGTAGGGCGTACTGTTATCTACCTGCAGCTGCGATTCAGTTTGAGGAGAATGCGAGCTGCTGCAGACATCAACAAAATAGAACAACACTGTCTGTATCTTGCATAGGTCTATCTATCGTTTCAGCTGGAAGCCAGACTTTTGTAAAGACTGTATGTCTATTGTATTCAAGCAGTATGCGTAAAGATGTGCCAGCAAATCTAATCTTGTTATAATGATGTAGCCTATGCTGTTCAGTCATGAAAAAATGCGTCAAAAAGTAAAGAAAAGACCTGGATTGTCTAACTGCATTCTACAAATAACGATTTAGTTATTCGATTGCAATAAATACAAACATTAGGTAAAAGCACCAATTCTTCAGTACTGACGGTATTTAAACTTTAACACAAAAGGCCTAGTACTGTTTCTATAGATAGTAATGCAGGACTAGATAGACAGCTTTTCAGAATTCTATGGCACTAGTTTAATTGATGGAGCATGGCGCCCTCTGGCGTCTTTTATAGTTCCATGTCGGCAACAAATCTGAGAAAGCGGTCTCAAAACAACCACTACGCCAACGTTAGTGGAAATGCAAAGTGTATTACATATGTCTTCAATAAATGTTACATATACGTCAGCTGAAATCGTCACCTCTGACCAGAGGATTGCAACCTCAAGGTAATCTTACAACCACTCCCACTGAGAGTGCATACACTATGCAGTTACAGATCACTTCTGGGGAGAAAAATGAAAGTACATTGGCATGACGCTAATGCTTGAGGTTACTCCTGATGCAATTGATCAAACATGTGAACAGGTATCATTTCAAAAATAATTTATTAAACAGGCCTATCAAGACTGAAAACAAATCCCTAATTGTAAAATTCAAATCACTAAGGGCTGAAAGGAACATGACTTGAAAAAATTACAGAAGTAAGACACAACACCAATGGTACAAAACATCCAGACTGACATGGATTGTTTCTCATCAGTTCATTAAATTGCATTGTTGCCATTCATCTCTTTCCAAATGAATAGCCACCCAACACCTATCTGGTTGGGAGTTTTCTTTGAGTATACTGATAGCACAGACTAGTCTGTGAAGTCTCCTATGACTGGGCCATAACAGTTCCATTGACTTAAAATATAAAAAAAAACCTTGACAGGGAAAAATCATTTCATATTGATTACCTAATTCTATCCTTTTTAATGTGACCTTACAACCCTTTATTGCCAAGAAATCCATGCAAAACAAAACATGATCAACAACACTTATTACTTCACCACTTATTATATGTCATATATCCTTATTCAACACAGATCCGAGACACAATCTTTATAGTAGTATGCAGTATGATGTCATTATGTCAAATATACATACTTGATCATTCAAACAACATACTATAACCTTGTGCAAATTCTAATACAACAGCCCAAACGTCAATACATCTATTTTTTTTTTCTGAAATGGAACAAACACATTCAGAACAGCCTGGAACCAATGTTCCACAACAATACATTCAGCCTCTGCCAACAGCAGAGGTCCATGATAGGACGTCAAACACCTGTCAGTCCTCAAGGGGGGGGGGGGGGGTTAGTGGCAGTACAAGGCATGTCAATGCCCAGAAAAATAATCCATTGGAGGTGACAGAACACTGAAACCCACACCCATTTTGAGTGCTCAGCTGCTTACCCAAATTGGCCCTGTGGCAGGCGCCGTTACATTAATTCTGGTTTCCTCATTTCTCTTACTCTGTGAGATTGTACAAAATTATGAAATGCCTCCCTGGGTCACTCTGGCGATCATCACTTTAAGGTGGCAGGTGAGTTAATTCCTTAAAATGAATTCCTTTAATGTCGTACAAATACACTTCGAATGCCTTACACTTTAAACAGCATTGACATTTCACAGACATGACTGTAAACCAGCTAAAGCAAAAAACTGATACTTCTCACATAAGATGACTTCTCTTAAATGGACATATTTTCATTCATTTTTGATGCTTTTATTAAGATTCATTATCCTTGCAGTTTTAAATGAAACCTCCAAACAATCCTCTATGAAAGAATACTAAAATAAATGTAGTTTTGGCATGCACTGTGCTGAAGAAAGGTCAGAGCTGCCTGTGCCACAGAGAATACACAGATCTCAATACACTTCATGATGTGCAAATACTACATGGAAAACTCATTTGCCCTTTACATCCCTTTACATTCCTATACCATTCTTGTCCA
The DNA here is from genome assembly GCF_963457725.1 of Sprattus sprattus. Taxonomy (NCBI): domain Eukaryota; kingdom Metazoa; phylum Chordata; class Actinopteri; order Clupeiformes; family Clupeidae; genus Sprattus; species Sprattus sprattus. Next base: position 7,658,792 of record NC_137928.1, read on the forward strand.
TTCTTTTGTTGTAATAAGTCTAGGTACAAGGGTAATTCAGTGAAACCCTGGAATGCTTGGTCTTCTTTGTATCTTCACATTTTCCACACACAGATGCAAAAACATGGTTTTACCACAGTGACTGTCTATCTACAGCACTGGTAATGCATACAGTAAACATGAAAACATGGTGATTAAAAGGTATAAGGTGTAATTCACACAAACGCACATTGTTCTTCGTCAGCACAACTTTCTCCACATGACCAATCATTCCTGACACACCAAACGCCTCTCATCTAGCTCTCAGCGGGATGCCTTATCCTGCTGCTCTCTCCTCTTTATCCACTCACTCCACAGATATATCGCGCACACACACACACACACACACACACACACACACACACACACACACACACACACACACACACACACACACACACACACACACACACACACACACACACACACACACACACACACACACACACACACACACACACACACTCCAGTCCACTTTATCCACTCACTCCACAGATATCTCTGTTATTCTCCATGAACTCCTTCAGCTTGGTTGGATAGTCGGTCATGATTCCTGTGGCGCCAAGGTCAAACGCACGTTTGAAATCCTCCTCGTCATTCAGTACCCAAATATACACCTGAAGAGTTAACAAAGACAGAGAGAGAGAGTTAAGTGTCAAGAAGATACATGACGACAAAAGGTACGCTCTAATTCCACGTAGATTTAATAGGATTAAAAGAGCTTATGCCTTTATTTCTCTCTATTGTTTTGTAAGGGCATGGCTGTAGTTTCACCAGGGAGTGTGGAATAGTTCTCCAGTCAGAGTGCAGCTTTGGGTTAATCTGAAGGCATATTTCTATTTTATAGTTATGGGGCAGATAACCTGAACAATTGTGCATTTTGTGATAAAAGCGTGAGATTTGCTTGATGTTGTGCTGGAGGACAAACAGCTTGTTGTCACAGATGATGTAGCAGTCCTCAGCAAACCACCCCTAGCTGATCTGTCCTCAATTTCTCCATGCACACACGAGGAAGCTGATACCCGCATGTTATTACATGTGGCTCATGCAGCACAACATGGTCACCAGAGAATTATGATCAATACTGTTGATACCGATGTTGTGGTTTTGGCGGTGGAAGCAGCTCAAGGTGTAAAGCCAGCGGATGAGCTTTGGTTGGCAATTTGGTACTGGAAAAAGTTTTGATACCTAGCAGCCCATGAAATCTCAGGTGGACTTGGGCCTGGGAAGGCACGTGCTCCTCCTGTGTTTCATGCATTGACTGGCTGTGACACAGCATCAAGCTTTGCTGAGGAAAAACTGGTTCCCCGAGATAAGCATCCACTTCTGCACAAACTGTTTATTGATTAATTGGCTTGTCTGCCCTCCCCTGAGAATTGCTTATATAGTACTTATAGATATCTTTGCTGAGGAAAAACTGGTTCCCCGAGAAAAGGATCTAATTCTTTGGTGGCAAAAGCATGACCAAACCTTCCCAGCCCTGAGCAAACTTGCAGAACCTGTGTTTCTTCCTGCTCCTACAGTGTTTCATGCATTCATCACTGGCTGTGACACAGTATCAAGCTTTGCTGGGCATGGGAAAAGACTGCATGGGCTGTGTGGGCTGTCTTTCCAGAGCAATGTTACGCCCCGCATGACGTTCCACAGGAGGTAATGACCGCAATAGAAAGGTTTATCATCCTGCTTTATGACGGAACCTGCACATCCACAGAAATAGACCATGCTAGAAGGAAATTAGTTGCGAAACGGCACATTGTGCAGTCAATCACCCCAACAAAGGCTGCCTATATATCTATGCAACTTTGTAGCAATTACTTTAAAGGAGTATTCTACCATCTTAAAACTTTAATGACTTATTTGTGTTAGACATGTAGTAACTCCCATTATAAAACAATTGGGTTCTATCGCGTTATTTAGCTGTTTCTAATTGGACGAGAGACGTTCCATGCAAAAATAACTAACTAGATCAACAATTAACATATGTCAGAAAATTCAACCTAAAGTTGTTGTCAATGGCTCCCATGGCCGCCAAATTGGAAATTGACAATGGCTCGATATCTTAATTGTTGGACTGTCTTTGGCTATATGTGTACTAAAGTTCACGCTTTTTGTGAACTATCAAGCTAAGCCGCCCCACTATAGAAGCTTTTGCTTCTTTGAATAACTTATGAGACATTGGTTAGACCTCTTCCCTTTGGATAACATAAAAAAAAATATAAAGACTAGAATTTGTGGAAAAACAAACAGAAAGTCAGTAAAATTGGCAAGGCATCCATTAATCCCTTTAGGATGGCCTTCAATCTCCTCCTCCCTACTCCCGACTGCAGCACAACTTCAAGAAGTGCAAGTAGTATAAGTAAGTGGGAAATTGAATAGAAAAGAACCCTTACTTGTATTCCTCTGGCAGTTAAATGATCAAACAGGGCTTTTCTCATCAGCAGCCTGCAAAAGACCCACAGGGATGGTTTCACTATATGCTATAAGTGAACATGTACATCATCTCAACCTTGAAACAGATCAAAGACCGCCTGAAATGGATAATTAGGCAGGTTGCTCTAAATTCACAGAACAGTTCAGACTTACGTGTCAGCAAGCCAAGTTAACACACGCTGGCTTCTAGTCATTCCAGAGGGGTCCTTCAGCCTGTGGGTGAAATAGGCAACATTTATTTGAACAGTGAAATATCAGTCTCACTAATGGGAAAACATTAATCTTGCAACCTGGCTAACAACAGCTATGTAGTTCTGCAGACATGCTCGAAATACAGTAGTTTTAAACCATTTGCTCATATACCTCCGAGCCAAGACAAGCCGATATGAAAATGTCTAGCTTTGAAATATGGGGTATAATTTACGTGCCAAAGTGGGTTAAATATGCTGTTAGGGCTATTTCCAAATCAATGGAAAATCACTCATCTGGGTGACTACTGAGATGTGTTGTTAACCATTAAACAGAGCTGAAATTGGTAGCATGTTCATAGAATAGAGAAATATGGTACAGAAAATCCATATGTTCCTTAACTGATGTAAACACTATGGCCCCTTTTTTGCTGATTTATCTGTACCAACTCCACAAACATCTGGGAATATTTTCTGGTTAAAACCAGGTTAGTTAACTCAATCAATACCCCCAGACACGATCACTATATGTTGCTCACTGGCACTGTTGAACTTTGAACCGTTACAGCAAGAGCTGGAGACATCAATTAAGTTCCTCTCACTAACATTTTATTGGGGCTATGTCTATGTCTGCAGGAGGCTCTGTGCCATCTTTGCAGTAATGACACAAGTCAAAAGAGCCAAAAGAGCCAAAAGAGATGATGATAGATTGCAAGCTCATGTTATACACATGTACAGTACTAGTCAAAAGTTTGGACACACCTTCTCATTTTTTGAATTTTTTTTCTTTTCTTTTATTATTTTCTACACAGTAGATAACACTTTTTTTTGTTTAGTACATCATTCCATATGTGTTCTTTTGAAGTTAAAATTTCTTCAGTATTAATCTACAATTTAGAAAATAATAAAAGTAAAGAAATCACTTTAAAAATTAAAGGTGTGTCCAAACTTTTGACTGGTACTGTAGGTCCATGTGTCTGTGTGGGTGAAGCTGAATACAAGCTCATGTTATACACATTTAGGTCCATGTGTCTGTGTGGGAGAAGCTGAATACAAGCTCATGTTATACACACGTAGGTCCATGTGTCTGTGTGGGTGAAGCTGAATACAAGCTCATGTTATACACACGTAGCTCCATGTGTCTGTGTGGGTGAAGCTGAATGCTCACTTGGTGATGATGGAAGGCATGGGGATTTCTAAGAACTGCTCCTTGAGAGGGAAGAAGGGCAGGAGGCCGGTGTAGAAGAGCCCAACCAGGAGGAGGACTCTGGGCATGCTGAACAGCACTGGGATCCGCGGGTTCTAACAAGCACAGTAAGTAAGTACGTTTTATTTATAGAGCACATTTAAACACAGCATACACTGACCACAGTGCTGTACAATGTCGATAAAAGGCAAATAATACAATATAACCATATAAATTGACCATAAGTCCTAATATCAAATACAAAGTGCAATAAGTTAAAGCTCAGCAAATCACTGAACAGACTTTGGCTCGTGGTTCTTTACCTCGTTGTAGCATTTCTTCACAACTGTGTTGTTGGAGTTCCCCCACACCGTCAGATGTTCCCGGTCGTATTTGACCACTAGTTCTGATACCTGCGGCAATGAAGCAGACCACCAGAAATCTCCTCAGTCAGGGCCTTCACATATTGTGCTCACAAAATACAAACAAGTGAAAAGATTGGTAGGGTAAGTTTAAAAAAAAAAAAACAGACCTTTTTGATGAGCGTGTCATTGTTGACTTTGATGTCGATGTTGACAGGCGTGGCAGGGAAATTCTCAAAGACCTCTCTCAGCAAAGGGATGCGCTTGTCCTCACCTCCCTCACAATAACACTCTATTCAGACAAAAGATAATCACTGATAATAAGATAATCAGCACTGGACTAAACTCCATATGGAGCTCACCTTTACCACCAAACACGTATGTTCATACACTGCTCATTACAGAGATGCATACAGAATACAAATATCCATGCATTACTGTCCCCTAAGTCATGAAGGGAATCATGTCCTTTCATTCCTCCTAGTCTGTTCATATACTCTGAAGTCCATCTACTGGGGACAGTCTCATGCAATCTACTGACATTAACACTGCAACTAAAATATACGTTGTGATTATTTGCCTTTAGTAACACGTTAAGCAGAAATTTGCCGACATCATTTATCATTGATATATTTAAATATCACTTCCTGATGAATGCCATTCAACTTAATAAAAAGTTAATGCCAAAAAGGATCATTCATGAAACAAAACCATCTACATAATTGTCCTGAGCAATGCTCACCTTTCTGAAAAGTGACACCAAGCCTGCAAAGGTAAGGAGGGAGATCCTGTGTAGAGCAAATAAACACACACACACACACACACACACACACACACACACACACACACACACACACACACACACACACAAAAACACACATGAGTGCCTGCTCTTTTCCTATAGGTCACAGCTGTTCAGCAATCAAATGTCAAAGTGGTCCGGAATGAAGTGGCCTGGTGTGAATCCTGGGGACAGATAGTGAGAGGGCATTTGATAGTGAGAGGGTATTCGCCCGATCTGAGTATACTCACAGCATAGGCCACGCTGGAGACGTCAACGCCCACACCTGTTGACCTAATTAGGTTGTGGTCATGTAGAACTACCACTTGCTCATCCTTTGTCAGGTGACAGTCCAGCTCTAACATGTCTGTTCCCAGCTGCACCGCACTGAGGGATTAAGACAAAAGTGAATACCAAAGGGATGTGTACACACACACACACACACACACACACACACACACACACACACACACACACACACACACACACACACACACACACACACACACACACACACACACACACACACACACACACACACACACACACACACACACACACACACACACACACACGACCCTAAAGCTAAGAAGGCAATGAAGACTTGTAAACAATGAGATCTGGGTAATTCTGAAGTATACTTCACAAAACAGTGTTCCAAATATCAATCATAAAATAATGGGGTAAATTAATGTTTTGCACTTCAAATATGTGAATTTTATTTGATGATTTCATAAGTAAAGATGAAGGCTAGATAGGACACTCACTGTTTGAATGCTGCCATTGTGTTCTCCAAGTTTTCTCCAGCTCCTGTGAACACAAACCTGATTTAACATTACGCATAATAGGATTTCAAGGTTGGGCTAAATTGGGCCCTTGACATTTGAATGAATACGCATGAATAATACTTTAGGAATGCTCTAACATGCACAGACAGTTCAAACAGTTTGAATACTGCAGCTATGCAGTATGTTGTGTTTTGTGTGTTGCTACGGTATTAAGGTCATTAGGTGCATTAATGTTTAAAGCTTGCCAGATGTCCCATTTTGGTCTTCCTAAATTCTGGGTCATCGTGGCAAAGTTCAGGTACACATATGTTACTATAAAAAAAAAAAACTAATCTCAGTCTTATCTTGACACACTCACCTTTTTTATGACTTAACATGTACTTTAAAAAGTAGGCCTATGTTGTAATCATTCTTACAACTATTCTAGGTTAGTTGGCTTCATTATTAGTGTCCTATAGAATTGTATCGCTTTGAATGCTTTTCAAATTTATCTTGGACAAAACCACCCCCTGTATCATCTGTGTGACTACAAACCCTGAAGTGTAAAAACCTGATGCACTGCTTGGACTGAAACACAAAAAGTATAAACTAGGCCTAGTCAAATAAAATGAACCATTTTCACATTTCACTGAATTGTTAGCAAAGAGATTTGTAGAAACATGGGTGACAATTTATTTTAAGTTTAGAAAGATATATGGAGAGATGTACATGTAGCCTAGTGATCAAGAAGGAAATTCACCCTCTCCCAAAACGTACTGTTAACAAGGAAATGCACAATAAAGTAAATAGAGGTGAAGGGAGAAATAGAGGTGAAGGGAGAAATAGAGGTGAAGGCTTATGTCTACAGACACCTGAGAAATAAGCCTTTTCACACCAGTTGTTCATTTATAAAATCACATTGCTCTCAGTAGTAGCCACTCACCCCCTCGATGAGATATATGTCTGCTACGGAATCCCCCATGCTTTCGTCGGTGTAACAGAGACGGGAATTTCAACAGCAAGGCGGAGGTCAGCACATACCCCGTCACCGTAGACAAAACGTAAACTGCGGCGCACATCTCAAACCCTCCACACTCTACCAAAATATAAACAACACTGTTAACAGAAATGGTGTATTGCAAACGCTACCATCTCATATTTAGCAAACTACAGTCACCCTAATATGGAAATGCGAAAGTAATTTAGCTTTCTAGCGAGCTAGCGAAGATCCTTAACAGCTGATATGACTAGAGTACTGGTGCTGAGCTAAAGAAACATCTAATCGCTAACTAACTTATTGACAAAGCGAGAAACCAAAAAAGATGAACAGGCATGTAGCTCGCCATGTTCTTTTGTAAAACAACGATGAGTGCACTCTCTTGTATAATCCGACGATTAGCTTCCTAGCTACTGCCAGCTATAAAGTATTACATTACATTGTCGCTATTTCATTGTGTTGCTACATTTCAACAACATATGCCGCTGATATAACTACCATGACATAAAAATCAATTGAAGAACCAGTATCTTACAGCTGACATTCACGAGGTCTCAGACACTCCTGTCTAGTTGCTCATTTATTAAAGTCCAGCATCACGTATCTCGTAGGTTAGATTGCAAAACATCTGTGTGATAACATTTGTTGTGGCCAAGTGCATGAAGTGATCTCTTACGCGCATGCTCTGCTCTCCTGGCTTTTCCTCTGTATTGAGCGTGTCTCTGTTCGGGATTTCTATGGTTCTTCCGGTCTTGTTACTGATGGAAGCATATTACCTATTCATGTCTATGGATGGAAGCACACTATGAAAGCTAAAGTAGGCATACCATACATTTTTTAAATATAAAAGTAAGTTCTTAATTAAAAAACACTAAATCTTGCAGACCACTCTGCTGTTAGGGGCTTATCTTGTGTAATATCGTTTTTGCAAGATGTACACCAAACTTAGTTGTACCATTTTAATTAATTTTACTTCACATTTTCATGCCTTCAAACCAAAAAAGTAACACAATGAACATTTTTTTAGACTGAAACCTTGAACAAATAAAAACACAAAATAAAAAACAAATTTATGTTTGCTGTGAAAAGGGAAATCTGCACCCTATGTGGGCCAGATACTCCAAGAGAACAGCCGTAAATGATGCAATGTCTGGAAGAGATAAGGTTGGTTGATCTTTAAGCTGCTGCAAACAACTTCATCTGTTCTTACTTAATTCTGCAAGACGCAGCAATGGTACTCCAATCCTTTCCGCCAAAGTGCTGAACATTATGCAAAATCAGGGCCTGAGAGGGGAATCTGTAGAGGTTTATTGATTAGTCTAAACATTTGCACTGACTTGTAAGTTTTAGTTGCTGTTTCCGGTGCCCAGAGACATCATTTCTATAGACTGATTGAGCTTGAGTGCTTTGAAAGGGTATTTCACCCATAAAATGAACTGATGTGGCTTTTCAGCACAGTAGATGCAGTATTAGAGAGAAAACTTTGAGGAAGAAGTGTTCAGATGGTCCTTATCAGAAGTTACCTGAGGTTCAAGGCCAGGACATACATTACATCATGGTATGACATAAAACCTTAAAGGCACCCAGTGCAACTTTATAGGCTTGAGACTCGAAAAATAAACATTCAATTTCTAGTCTTTTTTTACACGTAGTAAGTTTCAATAACTCCATACCATTACATATCGACATTCAAGGAGCAAAGATGAGACGTCGTTGTGTGGTGAAAACTGATAGAAAACCGTAAACAACAACAATCGCCGGTGGGGAGAGGCCATTTTTCCATTGACTGGAATCCTGCTTTATTTATTGGTGGCACCAATAAATAAGGCTAGTTTTAGCTAGTTTTAGCGCTATTTTTAACGCCCAAAGTATCAAATAATGATGCAAATGTGCTAATATGGTGAAGTAAATGTCAATATCATAAAGATTGTCTTATCCAGAATATTTCCATTTTGATGCCCTAATGTTGCACTGGGTGCCTTTAATCAAGGATAAGTTTATATCAGAAGAAATATTTTTAACAGATTCATCAGTGAATATGAAGTAACATATCTTCTGTGTTGTGTCATTTACAATGAGCCTAATCTCACAACGGATAACATTATTGCATAAGCATGGCACTGTCTTCATATGTAGGTCAAAATTCAACTACAGAGGCAAGAGCAGTCTTAAAGAAACAGGACAGTGTAGCAAAATATTAATGCATCTCTTTTATAGTTTAATATAGTAACTGGAATAATCTTTTCATCATTATTTATTGAAAAAAAATGAAGACAAAAATGAAAAATGCTTCTTGCTGTACATGAATATAGAAGAATATGTGGCTATGGGGGGGAGCTCCCTCTGACATCATTCAAGTTTACAACCATCCCTAAGCAAAGTCCAAGGAGAAATATTGCCAGATCGATTTCACATGTACCAGAAGTGCCTCGAACAGCTTCTCAAATACAATTGCTAGACTGAAACTTGCTATGTATATTTATGTTAAAGCGCGCAAGTGTATCTGGTAATATTTTGCAGTTTTACATGTTAATAATTCTATAAAGAAAAAAAATTCATAAAGAAACTGGTAAGATGTCTTCAGGTATTCCAAACGTCCTTAAAGAGTGGGAGGTCTTAGAGAAAGAGTTCTACTCAGTTCAGGTAAGGCTTCTCTTGTTTGTACTTACTCATTTTGTGTCAAAATCTCTTTAGAAATGATAAGTCTCCCTGCCTTTGAACTTTATTTCATGTTAACTAAAGGGATTGTGTTTTAAATAATCTTTACTTGTATGAATATAACTTCCTTGCCCTCTAAAATGTATTCATATTTTAGTAACTTTGCTTGTTTTGATAAAAATCATGTTGTGAAAGTTCTGTAGCATGCCCGGTCATTTAACACTGAAAGCTTTAATACCACATTTGCTGCTCAATTAGGAGACCCACAGGTTATACATGCAGAAGCTTGATGAAGTGTCAAAGTTACAGCAGAGCTTCTCATCCTCCATCAGTCGACAAAAGAAGAATCTTAAAGACCTCTCTCATTCATTGCAGAAGTGAGTAGATTATACATGACCATTGTTGGATTCTGGTACTTAATCTGATTGTGTTATGTTCCTAAACTGAGTTATACTAAGAGGAAACATGACTGTTTCCATGAATAAAATACTTGACTTCAGTTGACACTGGGGATAATATTGATTATTGATTACAGATAAAATAGAACTACACTCAGAATAACTGTGAAAGTTACTTAGAATACTAGATCGATTTAGAGTCTTCTTGAGCCATTAGGCGAGGAAGTTGTTCATGCATCTTTTCAAGATTTCTCTACCATCGTGTAAAGATGTCTCTGTTATGGCTCCCAGGGTCTCAACACCAACCAACCTGAGTGGCCCACAATTATACCACTAAAGAGGCGTGAATCACATATCAAACAGATAACAAATTCCTAAACTGACCATATTGGGAGGGGAGTAGTGGAAACAGCAGCCCAGATAACCTTTTGCACGTGTTTGAGCAGGGGACAATCAGCCGTGGTGTGTGTGTGTGTGTGTGTGTGTGTGTGTGTGTGTGTGTGTGTGTGTGTGTGTGTGGGTGTGTGTGCCGAGATGATCCATTTTGAAAGCCGAAGCCAGTTGCAAACTAAGGCTAAAGGGGAAGATTGCTTAACCCTATCTAGGCCCTTCCAGAGGCCCTAGCTAGACTATTAGGTGACTGGCATAACCCATGACCCACAGAACAGAATACCTAAGAGACCACTCTGATACAATCAGAATACGTGCAAAGGATATTTAGTCTTTGGCAGCATTGTCAATCATACACTTGGAAGCGTGGTCAGACATTGAGTTAGAAATGTTTTCAAATTTCGGAACCCTTTACACTAAATATGGAGCACACACACACACACACACACACACACACACACACACACACACACACACACACACACACACACACATACACACACACAAACACACACACACACACACACACACACACACACACACACACACACACACACAACACACACACACACACACACACACACACACACACACACACACACACACACACACACACACACACACACACACACACACACACACACACACACACACACACACACAATAAACTGAGCATGCATGTTTTCAGAATGTATCAATATGTCTACATCTCGGAATTTCAGATGCAGAAAAGGACTGTCAGAGGAGGAAGACAAGTCCCTGGATGACATTCGCTCACAAATACGGGATAGGCCAAATGTTTTCCATGAAATGGAAGCTTTCCTCCCAAAGAAAAATGGGTAGGAAACCAAGTAGTTTTCCTCTTCATCTTCAGAAATATCATTCTAACTTCATGCCAAAAACATTTTTGTTATTCTATTTTCTATTGATCTGCTGCCTTTAGGATGTACCTCAGTCTTGTACTGGGCAACGTGAATGTAATCCTTCTGAGTAAACAGTCCAAGTAAGTACCATCTAAAGGATGACATCATGACAACTCATGTATTAGCATGTTCAGTATACGTTTAGATTTGTAGCTCTGTTGTGTTTATGTTATGCATAAATAGACATACAACCTGTCATTTAACATCAACCAAACACAATTGTATTCAGTACAGACATGTAATGCATCAGTGCTGACCTACAGCAATGTCTATGACAGCAATGCCTGTATTTGTACACAATTGGGTCATGTATTTTATATGCAATTACTGCTTTTTTTTCTTCTCCTTATCTTCTTCTTTAGAACAGGCTACAAGGATGAGTATGAGAGATTCAAGCTCTACGTGACCGTTATCTTGCTGGTGCTTGCTTCTCTGTGCCGTTTCGTAGTTAGCTATAGGTAAGAAGCTAACGAAAGTGTGCAAACAACCACTATACAGGCCACTGTCAGATTAAAGTTAAATCTGACTTTTGGCTAATATGACTCAAAATATATATATATTTTTTGTTTTGAGATTTGTTGATGCAGTCCTCAACTTCCTGTTGGTGTGGTTCTACTGTACACTTACCATACGAGAGAGTGTCTTGATCAGCAATGGATCTAGGTCAGCTCACCAATCTACTCTCAGTCAAATAAAATAAGGAACACATGAAGACTGTCCGTGTGTAATCTGATCAGCATTCTTTTTTGTCTGTCTTTTTCAGAATCAAAGGGTGGTGGGTGTTCCAACATTACATCACCACCTTCCTCTCGGGAGTCATGCTGACTTGGTAAGCTCAGTGCTGTCACTTGCCCTAAGTACATTATTGTGGTCAAAATACCTAGAATTCATACACTGATCCAACCATGTTTGGTCTCTCCAATTCCTCAGGCCTGATGGAAAGCTGTACCAAGGCTTTAGGAATTCGTTTCTGGCCTACGAAATGTACCAAAGTAAGTTCAGCCATATTGTGTGGGATTATTTAATGCCGCTGCCTGCAGGGTAAAAACTTAAGACTCACTTCTTCATCTAACATTTCTTACAATAATAAAGTATGGTGATAATGCCAATAATGAACTGATCAACATTTACAATTATATGTATACTTTCAATATCCAGGCTTTTTGCAGCTTCTTCAATACTACTATCAAAGCGGATGCCTCTATAGACTTAAGGCTCTTGGTGAAAGACACGATTTGGACTTGACAGTAGGTATGGACACACACTGTTATTTTAAAATGACAAAGTATGCAACCATCCATTTGAAAATGTCTCAGGACCATGTTAAATAACGTGTCTGAAAGCACAGCACATTATCAGATGAGATTCTTGGACAAATACGGTTTACTTGTGTCATAGTTCAGAGTTTTAAAATCCTCTCTTTGAGTTGGAAAAGGCTAAAGAGGTTACGGTTTGGGTAAGGATTATTGTGTTGACATAGCTAACTACAGGCCAAAATAAATATAATTTTTTAATGATTTTATCATGTAACCAGTTGCTGTGAAAATAGCAGTTGGCTTGTTAATTACCTGTTTCAACATCTAAGCAAAATAATGTGTTGCTTGCAGTATCTGAGAAAGCATATTTGTCGCCTTTTAGAGGGTTTCCAATCATGGATGTGGAGAGGCTTGAGATTTCTTCTTCCTTTCCTCTTCTTTGGTCATGTGAGTATGTGATCAGACTACTGATTTTTACAGATTACAGTTACAGATTTAGACCTACTTATCAGACCTTCGTGGCCCTACATTGTTGGTGTTATTCATAACAAATAATTTTACTGTATCTGTATCTGTATCTGTAATTCACCCACTGTGTCTGTATGTGTATGTGTCTGTTTGTCTCCCCATTACAGTTCTGGCAGCTGTTCAATGGAATCATCCTTTACCAAATGTCCCAACTTCCAGAATGCGTAGAGTGGCAGGTGAGTTACAGAAACACACACACACACACACACACACACACACACACACACACACACACACACACACACACACACACACACACACACACACACACACACACACACACACACACACACACACACACACACACACACACACACACACACACACACACACACACAGCCAGCATCATGGACTTATACTTGCCTTTATCTAGCCAATTATTGCATAATGGGAAACCTTAGCAGTTGTTATGCCTTGCATATACGTACCTGTAAAGTGATCATTATCATGATGCAAAATGTGTCATCCTAAAAGGGTTTATTTTGCGATAATGACTATCTGGTTTACATGGTCCCTCTCAGTATTATCTGGCAGAGGTCCAGTATTCACCCCTGTTAATTATAGTTTTAGTTAGAGATAACAGACTACTTACCGACTGAGTTTTGAGAATGGAGGATGTCTGCCCAAAGACTTTATCCGAAGGCAGTCAATTCCTACTTACTGAAAAGTTATATGATTAAAGAGTTAAGACTGTCATTTCAAAATGAGGTTTTTTCTTCTTAAAGGTGTCAATGACTGGCCTCTGCTTCTTGGTGCTGTTCATGGGGAACTTCTTCACCACTCTTGCAGTGGTCCGCCTCAAGAAGCAACAGAAGAATCAGACAAAAGTGAAAAGTTCGTAAAAAAGTGCTTCCTGGAAGATACATTCTGAATCTGCAGTATTACTGTAGGCTTTATAATCTGATATGAGTGAAACATGGCGTACAGGCAAGGCACACAAATATGAGCTACTTTTAAGTGAATATAAATCATGAGAAAATGAGTCATAGACATTGTGTAGTTGTTGTATTAATATGCTTAATTCACTGTGAAATTACACAACATCTTGATGGTTATATTTTTGTGTATTTTCAGCAACACTTATGCACAATAAAGGTGCATTCCCTTAAATTGTCAACTTTTATATTTGCTCCACTTTCCCGTGTTTACTGTAAGCCTTAAGGAGACTGCTGTGCATGAGTGAATTGATGCACAGAAAATGTAAAAGGAAAACTTTGCCACAATGACCCAATGTTTTGTCCAATAAAAAATGTTTTGTTGCACTGTAACTGTGTGTTTATATTTCAGTCTCATATACAGTACTGTGCAAAAGTTTTAGGCAGGTGTGAAAAAATGCTGTAAACTAAGAATGCGTTCAAAAATGGAAGTGTTAACAGTTTATTTTCATCAATTCTTCATAAATTTACAAAATGCAGTGAAGGAACAGAAGAAAATTCTAAATTAAATCAATATTTGGTGTGACCACCCTTTGCCTTCAAAATAGCATCAATTCCTACAGATACACTTGCGCACAGTTTTTGAAGGAACTAGGCTGGTAAATTGTTCCAAACATCTTGGAGAACTAACCACAGATCTTCTGTGGATGTAGGCTTCCTAAAATTCTTCTGTCTCTTCATGTAAACCCAGACAGACTCGATGATGTAGAGATCAGGGCTCTGTGGGGGTCATACCATCACTTGCAGGACTTTCTGTTCTTCTTTAAGCTGAAGATAGTTGTTAATGACATTGGCTGTATGTTTGGGGTTATGGTCCTGCTGCAGAATACATTTGGTGCCAATCATACGCCTCCCTGATGGTATTGCATGATGGATTAGTATCTGCCTGTATTTCTCAGCATTGAAGACACCATTCATCCTGACCAAATCTCCAACTCCACTTGCAGAAATGCAGCCCCAAACTGGAAAGGAACCTCTACCATGCTTCACTGTTGCCTGCAGACTCTCATTATTGTACCTCTCTCCAGCCCTTCGGCGAACAAACTGCCTTCTTCTACAGCCAAATATTTCTAATTTTGACTCATCAGTCCAGAGCACCTTCTGCCATGTTTCTGCACCCCAGTTTCTATGTTTTCGTGCTTAGTTCAGTCACTTGGCCTTGTTTCCTTGTCGGGGTAGAGCTTTTTGGCTGCAACTCTTCCATGAAGACCACTTCTGGCCAGACTTCCCCGGACAGTAAATGTCTGTACCTGGGTGCCACTGGTTTCTGCCAGTTCTGAGCTGATGCCACTGCTTGAAATCTTCCGATTTCGAAGGTAAATAAGCTTGATGTGTTTTTCATCAGCTGCATTAAGTTTCCTTGGCTGACCACTGCGTCTACGATCCTCTACGTCTTCTTCAAAAGAGCTTGAACTGCACATTTTGAAACCCCTGTCTGCTTTGAAATCTTTGTCTGGGAGAGACCCTGCTGATGCAGTATAACTACGTTGTGTCTTGTTGCTGTGCTCAGTCTTACCATTTAAATGGATACAAAATAAACATTTATTGTTTACATTTTTCAAAGCATTCTTAGTTCATAGCATTTTTTCACACCTGCCTAAAACTTTTGCACAGTACTGTATATATATATATATTTGGCCGAAGATGGCTAGTTGCAAAAGACATATAAACATAAACATGAAATATGAACATGTGATTTTATGATTTGAATTTAGAGGTTTGAAAAACAGATCAGGATCTTAGAAGGTTGCCTGAAAGCAGAGTATCTGGTGTGAGGTGTCCCTCTGGTGGGCATTCCATTTACAAGCCGGTGACCCAGGATAACCTACCCACAATTCACCAGTTTATCAATATGGCTGGCTACATCTAATATGTTTCTGGTTATTGCAACTTGTCCGGGACAATACTTTCAGTGCACATATTCAAGAAGGACAAGTTGAATACTCCGGGGTTTATGATGTTCACGAAATTGACAATGTTGCCACTCACGCTGCTGGCGAATACTGTCTCTTATGCCTTTGGCGCCGAATTACCAAGTGAGTTATCAGCTTGCTATCTAAATTAGCTAACCCTACAACATCAGAGTAAACTATGATAGCTAGTTAGCCAGCTAGGTACGAATCGAAAGGCTGTGTCAGACAAGGAAGCATTCTTCATTAAACGAGTTTCAATACATTTTCTCTCCGATTCTTTCCTTGCTAACGGATAGAAATGTATTGTCTGACCAAGAAAGTCTGTGGATAGTGCAAAGTTGCCTTTAAATAGCTAGACAGCCAGCTACTGTAACCTTTGATGGTCAAAGATTACATTGACCTTATCATAAAAAAATAATTATTCTAATCAACAGACCGGCTATGTGATGATATTTCATAAATATTCGGAACTGTCAAATTGATTGCTTTTACCCAAGGACTTAAATAGTGGTGCTGTTTTAAATCCTTAGGTAATTTGGATAATGTACGACGCTATACAGAAGGCTACGTATTGGCGTTATGGCAGAACAGGTTGTATATTTACACCACTGCGGCAGTCGTTGTGGGTATCTGGTTTGCCCTAAACCGGGTGCTGAAAAAGGTGAATAGAATCTTTTTATCTTCCTCAACAGTCACATATATGCTGGATTGTCAGACCTCTGTTGTAGGATGATGTACTATGCGGTGACCTTCCTCTGCTTTCATACCTCCGACCGTCTGGTGTTCGAATGTACATTTATGTTCAGGTGCACATATGAATAACGCCATCATTCTCATGTTTTTCTGCAGAAGAAGGACGTTAGACCTGTTAGTCCCTGGCGTTACCAAACTGCGGAAACGAAAAAATATCCTGTAAAGGAGAAAGTGGAACATGTCTCTGGCGTGAAGATTTTTTACGGATCACAAACTGGAACTGCAAAGGTAGAAGGACACGTGTCATGTGTTCATTCCTGAGATAGACTATTTGGGGAGTAAAGTAACTTTGTGAAAGCTATAAGGGGTTTTTCTCAGTACCAGAAAAAATGACAGGGGATTGTAGTAAATCTAAATCTACTTTTAATGCCCCTTTAGCACTAAGTAGTCTGCAGTGATCACACTATATGCACTCTGTTTTTCTGTTGGATATAGGCTAATGTGAAAAATAACTGCTTATTCAAACACATTAGTCACTTCAGGGTCATGCCTTGCCCTGTGTTCTTTGTAACTGTCAATGGTGGGTTTCTAGGTTAGGTTATCTACATTGGATACTTAATGTCCCAATAATAGCCATTTTCCCTCCAGGATGCAGAGCAAATCAGTGTGTTGCCTTTGATGTGCAATTACAACCAGTATTTTATGACTTTGAATACCTTTGAAGTAGTCTTTACAGTAAAGTTTTGTAATATTAGTGAGGTCCTATGGTAGAATTTGAAATTGAGTTGATCTTGCCAGTGTCTGTCAAATGTGTTGACAGACTGCCTGTTCAAAAACTGCTGCTTACAGCAAAGGTGCATAAACAATTTCATTATTCTAACAGAATCCCAGTTTGAGTCTTAACCTATGACTATTCAGAAACTTTGAACCATACTACATGCTCTATAACTGCTTAATCATACTGTTCTCCATAGAACAAATACAATTGTTAAGATGATGTTATCTTTGAAGGGATTTGCAAGAGAGCTTGCTGAAGATGTCAAGAATCTGGAACTTGTGGCTGAGGTGATTGACTTGAAAGATTATGATCCTGACGACAGACTATCAGATGAGGTGAGATTTTCCTATTTGAGTGTGTGTGTATGAGTGTGAGTGCGCGCACACAAGCTTGTTATCTGTCTGACACCTGGTAAATCCCTGTGCAAATCTCCATTCGCTAAATGTTAAAGCTCTAGAAAGGTCATTTAACTTGAACATTGGCCAAAAGTGTATTGTCAGAGTCCAGGTCAAAGTGTTTTATTTGCCACATGCACCAAATAGCTTAGCGTCATCAGAGCAATGACATTCTTGTGACCTGGCAGGCAACATCAGATGAAGCTTTAAATAAAGCGTTGCAGTCATATTCTTTGTTTGGTTGTTGTTACTCTATTTTTAATGGTAGTGTAACGGTAGCCAGTGGGTACTGTACTGTGCAGTGAGTGAACTTTACGCCCTACTCCTTAAAGGCGCCCGAGGTAACATTAGAGGCTTGAGACTCGAAAAATAAACGTTCAATTTCTAGTCTTTTTTACACGTAGTAAGTTTAAATAACTCCATACCATTACATATCGACATTCAAGGAGCAAAGATGAGACGTCTTTGTGTGGTGAGAACTGATAGAAAATTGCGCTGCCAGCGCCGCCGGTGGGGAGAGGCCATTTTTTTTTTCAAATCTTTATTTATTGGTGGCACCAATAAATAAAGGGCTACGCTCTTGCGGCTAGTTTAAGCGCTCTTTTTAACGCCCAAAGTATCAAATAATGATTCAAATGTGCTAATATGGTGAAGTAAATGTCAATATCATAAAGATTGTCTTATCCAGAATATTTCCATTTTGATGCCCTAATGTTGCTTTGGGCGCCTTTAAAAGACATGCTAGAAACAGACACTAGCACCCATGGGTTCTAGCCTCCATGCTAGCAGGCATCCTATGCCCTTGTTTGCGAGTTTGAGCCTGGAGCAAGACTGCGCTCGTCTACAAAATGCAGGTTACATACTTCCTTGTAAGTCACTTAGGATGAAATTGGCTGCTAAATACCTAAACTATAAACTATATCGATAGCAACTTGTTTTTTACTTGTGTTATTTTTCCAATTGCTGAATGATGGATTTTGACACAAACAAAACAAAAACACTTTCGATCTGTGATCCTTTATGTCTGACATTATTTGGCTTCCAGTCTTAAAGGCCTGTCAGGGTGATGATGAATGAGCACTGGCAGATTTCTGAGAAATGAATGGTCAGCTGGCTTCGGGTGGAAGTGATGAATTAATACAACTGAACAATATTCTGGGCCTGTAAATACAAAATATGGATACAAGGACCACACACATCTCACCTTCCTGCGTTCATCCATTTTACGTGGATCAATGCGTTTGTATTGGGTAGACGATCAAACTCTCTTCTGCTCAGCTGGATAGTAATACGGTTGACAGGAAAAGAGTGAAAGAAGACACACCCTTCTAGGGTTTGGGATAAATACATATTATTGGAGACATTAGTGTTAGCAGTATCTGCTCTGACACAGACACTGCAAGTATGTCAGCCAGGATGACACATTTATATTTGGGCTTTTTGGCCTTTAATCGATAGTTGTAGTAAAGAGCGGGACAGGAAATGAGGGGGAAAAGAGGTGGGGAGTGGACAGGAGAAATAACTTCAGGCCGCAATCGAACCTGTGTCCTCCATGGGCATCAAGCCCGAATGTGATCGGGGCTACTGGTTGAGCCACAGTGCCCGCCAAGGATGTCACATCTGTGTGCTTACAGGGCAGGCAGTGAGCCTCTGCCCGAGATGAGTGCATCTTAACTCTTACCCTCTGGCTTTTTCTTTGTCGTTTGTTTCTAGTGCACTAGCAAAGCAGTTTGCGTGTTCCTCCTGGCCACCTACACAGATGGGAAACCCACGGAGAACGCAGAGTGGTTCTCCAAATGGCTGGAGGACGCTTCCACAGATTTCAGATATGGCAAAACCTACCTCAAAGGCTTGAGATACGCCGTGTTTGGCCTGGGCCACTCGGCCTATGAGGATCACTTTAACACGGTGAGACTAAAGGGGTGCAGTTGAGGAGGGGTGCAGTTAAGGAGCTTTATGGATACAAATTCCTGTGCAAGTAGCCTTATCCCATATGATTACTCTCAAGAAGCTCATGGTAACACAGAAACATTCCTTCTCTAAGCATTTACAAGGTAGACTTGACTGGCACATCTTTTAAATCAAGTAAGTAGTCAGGTGTCTTAGGAGGTTGTGTGTGTGTGTGTGAGGGGAGGGGGCGGAAAGCTTCAGGGGCCTATAGATCATCACTTAATATGTTACCTGGAAAATCAGGAGGTAGTATGGAATTTTTTTTCAAGGCAAGTGTGGGAACCCTGTCATGGTTACACAGAAACCTTCCTTCTCTTGACCTCCCTCTCGCCTCCCTCAGGTGGGTACGTCCGTAGACAAGTGGCTGTGGATGCTGAGCGCCTCCCGGGTGATGACGCGCGGCGAGGGTGACTCTAACGTGGCCAAGAGTCGCCACGGCAGCGTGCAGGCGGACTTCCAGGCGTGGAAGGGCCGCCTGCTGACCCGTCTGCAGGCGCTGGCCCGCGGGGAGAAGAAGAGCTGCAGCGGCCAGTGCAAGAACGGCACCTGCAAGAGCAAGAAGAAGAAGCAGCAGCAGGGTGCGGCAGCGGAGGCTGATAAGTGCTCCAGCGACCAGAAACCACACAGTTCTGAGGTCAGTGTGCGCTTTGGAGATGTGTTTCTGTCAGTGCCGGGGACAGATGTGTATACCTATGTTAGATGCTCTCAGACCCCTGTTTGATTAGTCTTAATTTATACCTCGGTAGACGACACTTTTGAAAAAGTCGCCGACAAAAATTACGTCATGGATGTCACTTCAAACCGTCGTTTTGAAGTGTCGGCTACATGGAGAAATTTCTACTGGCGCTGAAGTCGTCACAAAGTGTCGCGCAAGTGTGATTGACTAGATAGACGCCACGCGTCGTTGACTTCGTTGTTTGAATTTCCCTCGAGCGGTCAACAGCTGATTCCAACAGCTGATTTCCAACAATTTTTTTTTTTTTTTTTTGTCGGCGACCTTTTCAAAAGTGTCGTCCACCGAAGTATAAATTAGGCTTTACAGTGCTTGAAATGACTTTGGCATTGGGTGACTAGATCTTACCATCTGGAGACAGCTGACTGAAATTATGAACTAGAACCGTTGAAAATGTTGGCTGAAAAGGCTATGCCTTTCCCAGTACTTTCAGCCAAGTCCTGCCATAAGGTGGCGTTTGGGTTGGGTTAGAATTTTTAAATGTTGTTAATGCTGTAATTCATCACACACATGTTTAGTTCATATTTCACCATGGTTGTCCCCGGGTCCATTTGCTAAGGCAGGCTGCTGTTCGACAGTAATGTATCAGATATATCTTAGCTCTCACAAAAGCTCTGTCAGAGCGGAATCAGAGACACAGCCTTGTTTTGATTTAGCACTCAAGTTAATCCTGCTGGTATACATGCAGGATAAATTACTTTAATCAAGGGCACTGAATGCTCCCGCGTTGTCCATAAAAGGGCACCAGCTTCCTAATTTAATTAAACCCTGGGCAACACAAAGGTAACACCATTAATAAATGTTTCCCGAGCCGCACAGCAATTCATCATTTTGTTATTTGCACATGCTCTGAATGGGCGGTAGCGCCTGAGGTTGAGTGAGTGAGTGTGTGTGTGTGTGTGTGTGTGTGTGTGTGTGTGTGTGTGTGTGTGTGTGTGTGTGTGTGTGTGTGTGTGTGTGTGTGTGTGTGTGTGTGTGTCCGTGTGTGTGTGTGTGTCCGTGTGTGTGTGTGTGTGTCCGTGTATGTGTGTCCGTGTGTGTGTGTGTGTGTCCCTGTGTGTGTGTGTGTGTCCGTCTGTGTGTGTGTGTGTGTGTGTGTGTGTGTGTGTGTGTGTGTGTGTGTGTTGATGGGGGTCATGGCAGGTAACGGAGGGGCTGAGTGTGCTGTGTGTGATTTCCTAGGAGGAGCTGTTGGAGTCGAGCAGCGAGGCAGAGAGTGTGTGTGTGTGTGTGTGTGTGTGTGTGTGTGTGTGTGTGTGTGTGTGTGTGTGTGTGTGTGTGTGTGTGTGTGTTGATGGGGGTCATGGCAGGTAACGGAGGGGCTGAGTGTGCTGTGTGTGATTCCTAGGAGGAGCTGATGGAGTCGAGCAGCGAGGCAGAGAGCGTGGACGATGAGGAGCCAGGCCATGGGTCTGTCATCGACATGGAGGACCTGGGGAATGTCATGAACCTCATCAAGAAAGTCAAGGTAACATGCCAGCTATGCAGGTTTTTAGATGATTACGTAGCTTCAAGGTCCCTTTATGGAGTTTCCTTGGCATACAGAAGCAGGAATGTCCCCAACAGCATGAACGAGTGTGGTGGTACAATGTGACTGATGCAAGAAGTTTACTGGGGCACTCATACATTTACGATGTTCTAATTTAAGGTGTTTGTTTTTTCATTTACTGAGCTGTCCCAAAATAAGAACATAGGGGAGGAGGCAGAGGCAAAGAGCTCCGCAATGCATCATCAGGTCCAAAATCTTTTATTGGAACACCCCAGGGGCCGTTATCCTACCTAGGCCACCACACAGTGCTCATCAGTTTGTAATCAAATGGACTTGTTTATGGTAGCGCTTTCTTCAAACTGGAGTGCCGATCTTTCAGCTGTTACTGTTTATCATGGTATCGTGGTAACCACTGTTATCATGGTAACCACTGTCCTTTGAATAAACTTTTGACTGGATCCATCTGCCGGGTGTGCAAGAACATTTTGAACGGTATATTATCTAATACAACATTTGTCAGATTGTGTTATGAATCCAAAATGAAAGATGGAAAAGTGTACGACCTCAGATAACTGGATTACCTAAACGCTCAGGGCTGAGTGCTGTTTGAACGAGGGCTTAGATGAACAGGGCCTCTTGCAGGCTCAGAGGAGAAGGGTGTGGAGGTGGAGGGTAATCACCAACGCCCTGCCTACTGCTCTGTGCCACAGAGATATTCTGGAAACACCCTTGTTGACTTAAAAAAAAGTGTAACCTAGAATATGTTTTGTCAGATTGCATTGCTCTATTTGAAAAGTTTTTTTTTTATATTGCTGTCTGGAAATGTACGTAGTGAGCTAGCCCTGACAGGATTCCGGCGCTATGTCATGAGCAGCTAAACCATTGGTGTGAATGTATTAACTACAGAACTTATAACATACAACTTATAACATACTTTGCTTGTGTGTGTTCACTTCTATGGTGACTGAGTCTGGCAGAAGTAAGCGCTAACCAAAGATCCTACAGTGCTTTGTGCTCGCTCTGTAATCTTTGGCACTAACTAAGCTACTACTAAATTCAGGTTTTAGTGAGTGATAAGCCCATATACTTATATATTTCCAAATTCCAAACAAATCTTTTTGGCTTCCCAGGTGTTGAAGAGCTGTTCAGCTGTTTGTTAGTGCATAGGTAGTTGGGCTGTGTCTGTATCAATCATAATATCTTGTGAACCCCCTGTGACCTATAGGTCTGGGTGGGGTGGATTTTTCGGTCACACTCCTGCCCACTCCCGCAAAGTTGTGTAATATCTTATCATGCTCCCGCCCGCACCTTTCAAATTTTGTCCCGATTTTGCACTCAAACAACCTGCAGGTGGATGTTTAAACAGGATGGATTTTTCAGTCCTGCTTTTTCAGTCCTGTTCCATGGGTAAAAACCACCAGTCTTTTGCCTGTTTATGTCAAACACGGGTTATTTCTTGCTGCTCTCCTGCAAAAATGAAAATCATTCTGTAGTGTGTGAACTACAGGAGTTGTTTCGCTCAGTTTTCACAGTGATAAGCCTTTTATAATATACAAATTAGAGAATTGATGAAGAGGAAACGTCATTTAGCCTTATCTAACCGCCTAATTTGCACAGGCTGATGCAGTCTAATTGTGATTCAAATGTAAATGTATACAAGTCACTCAGCTTGGCTATGCATTTGGGCACTTTGAATATTTAGCCTCATCTGCAGTCATCCCTGGAGATTTCCTCTGTATAATGTACCGTGATAATCACTCAATCTGCATTACTTGGAATTAATTAAGGTGACGTAGCAATGAGTTTTGAAATCGAGGCCCATAAGCCAGTAGGCTGCGCATGCAGCATTAACCAAGTGGGTGGGAAATTAGGCATCAAAGATCTCTGAGCCCTGTGGGAAGAAAAAGGAAAGAAGACCTTCTTGTATTTAGCAACAAACAAGGCTGACTTCAGTCAGTTTTTCCCCCCCGCATAAACGACACACAGTTACACGCAAGTGCATATATAGTGACGATCAGTACACAAACAAACACACACACACACGCAGGCATAAACGACACACAGTTACACACAAGTGCATATATAGTGACGATCAGGACACACACAAACACACACACATACACGCAGGCCTGTGGTCGCAGTGAATGTTATCTCTGCCTTTCTCCCATCCTGGACTGTCCTTCCTCCAGGACCCCCCAAGAGCAGTGGGCAGCCTTTAGGCGCCCAGGGACCAAGTCAAGTCATCCGTACTGGTCAGCGACGGACAATTCAGTTCTTCTGCATGTTTTTCTATTGGGTTTCTTAGTGGAGGAAACCCCTTGTGAACACGGGGAGAACATGCAAACTCCGCACAGAAAGGCCCCGGGAGAAAGCCCACCTGAGCACTGGAGGCCTGGGGAGAACCTACCCCCCAGGACCAACATACGCCCCATGCTAAATCAAACCCAGGACCTTCTTGCTGTGAGGTGGCAGTGCAAGCACCTGAGCCACCGTGTCACATACTCATTTAGTCATTTAGTTCATTTTAGAAACTATTTTGTGGTTGAGTTGACTAAGGAATAGAGCCTTTTAAATGTCTAGTGTCCACACATTATCGATCTCACTTTGGGGAAAACAGTCTTCCAAGCACCTGAGCCTGGGATGAAAGGGCTTATCTGTCTGGTTCTAGTTTGCGTGTAGCTCCCCTCTTCTGTCTGCAGGGGGCAGAAGAGACACAGCTGAAAAATGAGCCTGTCACAGCCCAGAGAGAGAGAGAGCGGATCAATGTGTTTCAGTTTGTCGTTTGTCGTTCCTTCACATCTCACCCAGATGGTTAAGGATCTTTTGAACTGGCCCGTCATCCTGTCAGTGCAGGAATGCGGATTTTCCATCTATAAAGTGGTGCAGATGGGAAGGGGGGCTCAGATACAGCAGGCAAGAAGGCAAGGCGTGTTTATGTACCCCTTTTTCTCCTCTTTCATCTCGTCCTGTAAGTAGAGCAGGAGCTTTCTTGTTCCTTTGTGGAATTGAAGAAATCACACTCCAGCCCCTATTTTGAGCAGAACTCTATTGCTACTAACATAGCATCATGTATGCTCATACTGTGCTGCTCCTGTCTGCATCTCGGCATCCCAGCAGTGAATGTGAAGTAAACATAATGTCAATCAGGACATTAAACCCTTAATTACGCCATGGATGTATGTATCTCCTCACTATGATGCGATGGTCATGGTGTTGGTGTTGGTGTTGGTCATCGTCCACGCTCTATTCTATGCATTCAGCATCAGACATGTACAAATTTATAAAACAATTGGGTTCTATCGCGTTATTTAGCTGTTTCTGATGGGACGAGAGACCTTCCATGAGTTGGATTATCCCAGAACAACCCCAACTGCCACTCGGTGGCTACGGCCGAACACCACCCGTGGGAATATCCCTTACCTACCCCACTCCCACTCAAACTTTGCTGCTTAAGTGATTTATGTGTGACTGTTTTTGCTAAATGTGTGCTTCGTCTCCATCATTACCTGACCTGGTTTTCTCCTTCAAGTCTCTGTGCCAAGGTGCTGTGAGGGCTGTAGCTGGATTCAGGGACAGAATGTGTGGCAGAGAGGCTGGTGCGATGCCCGGAGGGGTGGATGAGGTGTTTTGGGTGGAGATGGTGGCAGCAGCTCACCGTGTTGCACTGAGCTGAGTAGGATGGGCAGCAGCCGGAGCCACTCAGGCTTGCTGTGGCTGGGTGTCAGGCTGGATGTGTCAGCTGCCAGGCCTGCCGACGTAGCCCCGACGACACCGCCCAGCCCACCCCTGCCTGCCTGGCCGCCCGCCCCAACCTATCCCATCCCATCCTATCTCCGCGCCTTTCCTCTCCCCTCCTCTCCTCTCCTCTCCTCTCCTCTCCTCTCCTCTCCTCTCTTCTCCTCTCCTCTCCTCTCCACTCCTCTCCTCTCCTCTCCTCTCCGCCACTCCCGCGCACCATTGACTGCATCACCGCTGTCACTCGCATGGGGACTCAGGGGAGACGGACGGAGCGGAGACTGTTCTCGTTCTGTCCACTTCAGACGCTAGTGGGAGTCGGCAGGGTTGGGGGGGTTGGGGCTGAGGGGGGGCATTACAGCTTGCAGCAAACAGAAGTATTCTGGGAACTGGATCTGCTGGTGGAGTGACAAGGCTCTGCCAGTCCAGACACTACAACCACCACCTTGTTCTATTTTTCCTCCCCCCTGGTCTGTTCTTTTTTTCTGTTTTGGCTGGACATTAGTCAAGGGACAGTCTGTACTCCCAACAAACACGCAGTGCCAGAGCTGCATGAGCAAGAGTGGATTCTCATGCTGTTTCTTTCTTTCCTTCCCTCTTCACTCTGTCTCTCTCTCTCTCTCTCTCTATTCCTCTGTCAGCCCCCTCCCTTCCTCTTTGTGATCTCATTCAGAGTTTTTTTTTTAATGGTAGACCTGGGGAGGCAACCTTAATTAAAAGCCTAGAAGAGGCGAGGTGAAAGAGGAAGGAAGGAAGGAATGAAATGTTGTTGTTTTTTTATTCTTTCCCAGGCTATCCTCGAGAAACATCAAAACATCACAGCTTTTCCCAGACAGGGGGAACTGCTCAAAATACATGTCCTCGAGAGTAAACAACGACATAGTTTCAAGAGAATCGTTTTTTTACACTTCGACACTATGGAATCTAAACGAAAAACCGATAAATAGATCTGCTGTAATCAGAGGTTGTCTTGGGCTTTCCTCGATCAGCATTCATCCCGTGTTCCACCTCTTCAGTAGAGCGTGACTGCAGTGCACTGTGGTTCTCAGAGGTTGTCCTCTAGCGGAGGACAATCAAGATGAGCGATTCCGCTACGCAGCCTGACAAATATCCCACCGTCTGCTGAGGGCAAGAGGTTCTGCCCTGAAGAGTGTTTGGGGGGGTTACAACCGCCACGACCAAAGCAGTTACTGTTGTTGAATCGTCATGCTTCTCAGGCAGGCACTGTGTTTTGCACTACGGTGGGTGTGTTTGGCAGCGCCCGTTTGCAGAGGGCAGATACAGGTGGTGATGGCTGAGGGGCCGGCGGCGCCTGGCACTGGGTGAGAGAGAGATAAGTCCAGACAGCTGTGCTTCCACCCAGTCACCAGGACGCCTCGAGCAGGGCTCAGACACTATCTCTCTCTCTACCGTCTGACGTAATGCGACGTAACGTTCCGCCCACGGCACCTCAGATAGTTTGTTTCATGTCACAGCTGAGTAGGTAGTAGTCGATGCCGCCGAAGGCCTGCCTACCCCTACTTGCCGAGTTCCTCTAGCCTCCTTGTATGTTTTTCACCACCTTCAAGTATTAGTAGGGATAGGCGCGCTCTACTTCCAAAAAATGTAAATGCGTTTTCGGGTGCGAGTAAAAGAATGTTAACTTTGAGTAGAATAAAAACCGCACTCTCAAGCTTTTCTCATTGATATTAAGACCAGTTTATTTCCACAGATGCGTTTCGGCCATCGTCAGTGTGTTTCACCACCTTCAGCCACCCCTCAGTAGCTTTCGTTGTTGGTTTCTGTCGGTGGCGTTTGGGATTGGATCATTCCCTGGCATTTATCTGTGGTGATATGAGGCAATGAGATGCTTGGCTGGAAAGCATTACAAAATGCGACAAGTGCCTCAGAGTGTTATCAAATCAAGACTTATCTAATCACACCACTTGGCTGTAATCGCTGTCTCTTTCCGGCTGCAGAGTCAGAGCCAGAGAGAGAGGTGGAGAGAGAAAGAGAGGGAGATGGAGAGTGAGATAGAAAGAGAGATGCCGAGAGAGAGAGGCAGGGAGAGAGGCAGAGAGAGAGGTGGAGAGAGAGAAAGAGAGGGAGATGGAGAGTAAGATGGAAAGAGAGATGGAAAGAGAGATGCCGAGAGAGAGAGAGAGGCAGAGAGAGAGGCTTTCCCATGTCCACCACTAATGAGAAATTGACCGTTGATAATGGGATGTCAGCCTGTGAAATGGCCCCAGGAAGATCATCGTCAGCGTTTGTTTACAGTGGGCATTTGCACTCGTTCAGAGAGGTGCAGTTTGCACACACCGCTTGGTACTCTTGCAGTACAACAGCTGGTCTAGGGTCGGGGCTCTAGAGCGAGCCCACAGCTGTTCAGCACTCCGAAATGCCCCTCTCTCTTCATTTACATTACTGCCCAGTATAGCACCCATCCAGCCTTCCACCAGCAGCCTCTCTCCCTCCCTTCCTGTCTGCAGGCTGAGGCTCTGAGGCTCTGAGGCTCGAGGCAGGGCTGGAGCTGTGTGACCTGCATAAGGCTGCTCCGCCATCTGTGAAGTCTGCTGTAGTATCGAGGCCATCTCCTGCCATCTCCTGCCATCTTCCGCCGTCAGGATTTGTACTTTAGCACTTCAGTCTTATTTTTAAAAGCCCGTACTGTCGATATGCCATCTGATCAGACTCTTGATTGGACAGCTTTACAATTTTTCCACCATTTCTCAAAACAAGGACCAATGCTATTTGTTCAGAGTCCTCCTTTCCCCCTTGTTTTCGATTTATTGCCACCGTGCCATTGAAATTAGCTTTGTCTCTGAATAGCTTTTAGTCTTCTGTGGTTGCATGAAAAGGCTTATGGGATTGCATTGGCTTCGTCAGGAAAACCATGTGCTCGTGTTTGTATTGTAATATCATGTTGCTAGTTAAATCTATTGTCTGTCTCAGTGTTTAAGAGGTCCATGCTAGAGGAGGTTCTGTTTGTATGTGTTTGGATGTGGGGGGGCACATTTATCGTTGTTCTAGTTGTTAATGTGGGGAACAGGTTTCTTTTCCTCATGAATAGCCCTGATGACCCTAACGCCACCACTGAACTTTGAGGGCCTCCTCTACACAGAAAAAAACCTATGTCTATTTCAGGAGGGCCTCCTCTACACAGAAAAAAACCTATGTCTATTTCAGGAGGGCCCAATCTTAGTTGTGCTGATGTTGAGGGCCTCCTCTACACAGAAACAAACCTATGTCTATTTCAGGAGGGCCCAATCTTAGTTGTGCTGATGTTGAGGGCCTCCTCTACACAGAAACAAACCTATGTCTATTTCAGGAGGGCCCAATCTTAGTTGTGCTGATGTTGTTGGAACTAATGAGGCGGAAATCTTGAGGGTGAATAAAATTGTTCTGGGGACATTTTCTTCACTCGTTAAATTTAGTGGTTCATTAGGTGGAGCGACGACCTGAAATACGACACAAAAATAAATAAATAAATAACCTAGCTCTGTTGCTCATTACGAGTTTAGATTGTATTTCATCTCCTCATTTCCTCCGTGTTTGTTGGTGGCGAGGAATCACATTGCACTCAGAAGCGGCTTTAAGGCCTCATTTCTGCCCCATTTGCAGAAAGCCCAGAGTACATTTACATTTACATTTAGCAGACGCTTTTGTCCAAAGCGACGTACAAGGGAGAGAACAGTCAAGCTAAGAGCAATAAAACCTGGTGTAACAATAAATACTGCTTTTTCTTTCAAGAAATAGAAAACGACATAGAAAATAAAAAGAAGTGCAGGACTGTCACTGCTTAACTGCAAGTTAAGCCAAGGTGCCAGTTAGGAAGGGAGGTGTTTATGTGGAAGTGTTTATGGCGCTGCTTGTTAGTTCATTACTGAATGATGGCGGTCAGCTCAGTCAAGCTGAGTTATTATATGAATCGTAATGACAAATGTGAGTGAAGTTTTTAATTGGCCAGATCAAAATGGAATACGCCTATTGTGGCTGTTGACCGTTTTACTAAGAATGTAATTACAGGAATGTTTATCGCTGTAATGTGGCTGAAAAAGAGTGTTTCTCCCCTGATGCATATCCATAGTGACAGAGCTAGTGATGCTGCGTGCTGCCACGGCAACATGACATGAGTAACACTCCGCCCTGTACGTAAGCCCATCAGTGAAGTGACAGCTCTACTTTACTCCGATTATCAAGTGGCTTGTTGTCAGTTAATCTTCTCTAAATTAAGTGGCATTAGCCGAGCTGAATGGCAATCGCACTTTGTCAGATCAAGCTGTGCGTCTGAAATGAATACGTCTAAACTGTGAATGGGTTGCTCAACTTGTGAGGGGCGCAACGTGCATGAATAGGTGAAACGAGCCCGGAGCCGCATCATCTTTTAGCTCTCAAGGTATTTGTGGGGCGCTGTGTGTCACCTGTGTGCGTGTGTGTGTGTGTGTGTGTGTGTGTCATCTGTGTGTGTGTGTGTGTGTGTGTGTGTGTGTGTGTGTGTGTGTGTGTATGTGTGTGTGTGTGTGTGTGTATGTTTGTGTGTCATCTGTGTGTGTGTGTGTGTGTGTGTGTGTGTGTGTGTGTGTGTGTGTGTGTGTGTGTGTGTGTGTGTGTGTGGGGCGCAGTGAGGAGCCCTTGAGGGTGGTGGTGATTTCTGGTCTGTCCTCTCTGCAGAAGAAGGAGGAAGTGGAGGACAGGCTGAAGGTCAGACTGTCCAAGCTGAGTAATGGGAAGATCCCGGAAGAGGAGAGGAGGGAGATGATCACGCCAGCGCTCCGAGACGCTCTCACCAAGCAAGGTGGGTGACTCTGTGATACTGTACACTGTGCAGTGCGGTCATCATTCTTCCTCTGTCTGTCTGTCTGTCTGTCTATCTGTCTTTTTTTCCTCTCTGTCTCTGTCTCTCTCAAATGTCTGTTCAGAGTAATGATTATTTGACGTCGGACATGGCCTGTAATGTTTTTATTGATGGTTTTGGTCCTTTTTTATGGCATTCTTGGCACAAATCCAAATACATCCATTTGCAACTTTTGATTAAATAGTGGCTGCCCTAAGCTAACCTGTCTCATTTATGTCGGGAACCTTTTTCAAGTTCTGCCTGTTTGTATAATCAGGCATGAGAATCACTCACCTTTCAGCGAAATTCGCCGTTTTGAAAACAAAATAGGTGACCTACGTGAATCGTGTAGATTCGATGAGTTTTGTTTTTGTGTGTGTGTGGGGGGGGGGGGTTGGACATATTTTTCATATTCAGATGACATGTACATTTGTACTGAACTAGTGCTGGCGGCGGCAAGGTGCTCAGTGTTGCCAGATTGTAAATTGCGTATCATATCAAAGGCTCAAAATGATCGTATTTGGAGGATAATGATATCTGTCAACACTGGGAAAGTTTGACCAATGACAGAGCTCGCGCAAGAAGGTGGAACGTAAGTGATACCCTTTCCAAAACGTGTAAAGACGTAATAACTCATTTGTGAAAGACCCAGAGAAACAATAATATCCGACGAGGCAAAATCCCGGACAATTTTGGAATCCCTGCTGGACGCATTTTTTGTGTGTGACCGTAATGTTAGCATATAAAACGTTAAAACATGTGTTCGGTAACTTAACGGGAAGATTCATTTCAAGGGGCATAACCTTCAGATACAAGTATGAAAAAGTTAGCAATGATGTGATTAGCCTGGTTACGAGACGGCTACGGTGTGAATAACTGATGGTGTAAGATAATTTAGCTACATTAACTCAAACGCCACGGAGACTCCCTGTTCTAACTTTGAATCGCTCTGTTGGGGCAAAGTGACCATTGCAAAGGTGTTTGACTACAGACTGTTAACGTAGCAAATAATTCCTACTATTTCAGCCAGTCAACCTACAAGCCTTGCAGGTATAAAACCAATCATGACGTCAGATGACCATTTTCAGTCTCGTTACCATAAACAAGACCCAATACAGTGCAACCCTGAGCACTGACATGATAAGCACTTTGGTGACAAGAAAGGTGAGCATGGCTGCAAAGGGGACTCTTGTCACATGGAAGGCTTCAGTGATGCTCTGCTCAAAAAGGCCAAGTCGCCAAGCTATGAG
This sequence comes from Sprattus sprattus, assembly GCF_963457725.1. Taxonomy (NCBI): domain Eukaryota; kingdom Metazoa; phylum Chordata; class Actinopteri; order Clupeiformes; family Clupeidae; genus Sprattus; species Sprattus sprattus. Next base: position 7,690,358 of record NC_137928.1, read on the forward strand.
GCAAAGCAGTCAAGAGCAAGTGCCACTGGAAGTAGATAGATGGATACTTTAATAGGAGCTTAACATATATTTAAATATATACATCCAGTTATTCAACATAATAAATCAGCGGCGAAAAAAACATTAGAATCATATTTTCTTGACAAGAATTCCATAAATGAAAAGAGATCCTTACATTTTGCATCATTTAGTACTTCTAAAGAATATATGATTGTATTGTTTTTTTCGCCGCTGATTTATTATGTTGAATAACTGTATGATGCGAGTGCATGGAAATATTAACGCGAAGGGCCTCGCCAATAAAATGAATTGAAATCTGAATTACATAACATTGTATTGGCTGTCAATCATGATGGAAGAGTAGACAAGTTAAGTTACGGCATCTCTCGTGGGGGCTATGCATTAAGCCATTTGTGGTGCCCTTACCACATTGTGCCTCATATACTGTAAATGATAGACCCAGTGACAGGCTGGCATGAAATGGCTTGCATAATATTAAGTAAGGAGGCCAAAATATTTTTTGACTCATGGCTGAAGTTAAGTTTCTCCAGCTCTCCCCAGGTTGGAAAAAAAGCATCTCAAACTGCATCAGATTGACGCTTTAAAATATGGCATATTTAAATTTTACTTACAGGGGGGGCACGCCCCCGGATCCCCCCAGAGGAGTAATATCCTCCTCACCTTTTTCACCCCTTACCCGTTTTCATGCCTGATAATGCTTAGTGCTACTAGATACTGCACTCTGTCTCCTCTAAACATGGGTGCCTTGGATTGTGTTGTAGACCAAATCAATCTTTAGAGGCCACAACCAAACTTCAAAACCAGAGATGTGAATATATCTTATGGCTAATGGAATTTGTTCATGCTTCAGCTCAAACATGATGTATAGTTAAGCAATATAGTACGAGTGCGAGTGGGGTAGGTAAGGGATATTCCCACGGGTGGTGTTCTAGTAGCCACCGAGGCCGGAGGCCGAGTGGCATAGGCAACAACACCCGTGGGAATATCCCTTACCTACCCCACTCGCACGAGTACTATATTGCTTTTATAAATCAATTCTATAGTCAACCAATTCACATTTCAACACGAAGTTATTGATTAAAAAATGTTTATTTCGCCATTGTTTCTCCGCAACAAAAAATAGTTCCATTGTCAACGTCTGCGGTTTGGAATTATAAGAACTTTGAATAAACGGTTATCATCAATGCGCTATAGAATGTTTCATTGTGGAGTGATTTATTATTAGCTGTGATAAGTCTGAGTTGGGTTGTCCTGGGATAATCCAACTCATGGAACGTCTCTCGTCCAATCAGAAACAGCTAAATAACGCGATAGAACCCAATTGTTTTATAAAAGCTTTTATAACTGAACTGAAATGTTCGATTTTACATTATGTTGAAATTTGTCATTTTCTGCACGATGGCCCTCTTTTTTCCCACAACACATTTTATTAACCATAACGTTTTACATTTTCGAGTGCTGCCAACTTGTCAAATTACCTGTTTTGCAAGCTCATTTGGTCATTTTAAAACACGTGTTATCGAGTAGAGACACAACAGTCAAATATGTATTCAGTGTTTTCGCTCACTGCTTTCTTCACTGGCATAAGCCTGTATCACAGAAGTTGCCATGCAGCACGTGTTGCTGAGTGCCGTCCCTTCAGGCTGAGCGGAGAGCTGATGTTTGGTGGGACTGCCAAACCGGCCCTAATGATGCAGCGCAGCCCAATTAGCCTTCTCTCCTGTGGCCCCTGCTCCCCTGAGCTCCTCCCTGCTCCCCTTTATCAGAGCGCACCGCTCCCTCCAGTGCCACACACACACACACACACACACACACACACACACACACGTACACACACACACACACACACACACACACACACACGTACACACACACACACACACACACACACACACACACACACACACACACACACACACACACACACTCTCTCTCTCTTGGCCTCTCTCTCTCTCTTTCACTCGACAGGAAGCTGATGATCAGCAGTCTGAAGCCTCTCCCCTCCTCTCCTCTCCCCTCCTCTCCTCTCCTCTCCTCTCCTCTCCTCTCCTCTCCTCTCCTCTCCTCTCCTCTTCCCTACCCTCCTCTCCTCGGATGCATAATCCCCCACTAACCTCCTCAGCCTCCCCTCTTTCTATTTTTCTCCTCCTTCCTATCTTCTCTTTCCCTTTCATATCCCCCTCTCCTTTCCCTTCTGCCACTTGCTTCTTCTTTCCTCCTCCTTAGCAACTCTCCATTCACACTCCTACAGGCTCACACAGTGGAAAACAGAGCCTGAGCTCGGGGTCCTGGTTTGATGTGCACAAAAATGTCAAAGTATAACCGCCGAACTGTTCAGTAGGTTTTGGCACAGAAAGAGTCATGGTTGTCAGTGTGTTTGAGTGTTTGTATGTGTTTTGTGTGTGTAAATTGGTTTGTGTTTCATTTTTTATGTATTAAAGGAAGTATTTGTGATGGACGGAATTGCACGAAACTTGGCATGCACTCAGAGGGTCTGAGGGTCTGAGATGAGTTCATCATCCAATTGTGCATTCTTTAGTTTGTTCATTCAGTTTTCCGAACAACAGGTTGTGCCAACCAGGCAGAAAAAGGGCGCACGGCTCGAGGGTGGTCATCCTTACTTTGAAAATTGTCCGCGCTGTCGACTCCAGTGTCTCTCACACAGCAGGCGCACTTTCCCACTCGCTGTGGCCTCACGGCATTCTGTCTTTGTGCACAACATACTACTGCTTCCTCTTCAGCTGACCCGCGTTAATTAACGTATTATCCCGCTAAATTACCCCCTTTCATCTGGCCTAATACAAGCCAGGAGTTGGAAGATAAATCGAGAAAGAGAGGCCTGGGTTTGAATGAAGCAATGTGATACCTCAGGATTCCTCTACCTGTCTAGAGAACGTCTTAAACAAGTGATCGCAGTGCAGCGAGACGAATTAGAATTTTACAGCGCCAACAATCCGCCCCTTAAACACATAGCGTAGCAAAGTGTAGAAATTTCATTAATGAGATGAAGCATTCTTTGCCAGTTGCTTTTAATAATTAATTTAGGTTAGTTATTGAACAAGACTCGTGTTGTACTTATGGGAAAAACAGAAATGGGGAGAACGAGACCAGTGGGAAAGATAAAAGACTTGTTTGCTCAGCATTCAGAGGGAAGAATTGGGTTATTAAAGCCAGCCTTGCAAATAGATGTGAGGTTGTCTTCAGATGGGTTGTTGGAGGATGTTACATAACTGATGTGCTTTGTGGATCTTGTCTAATCTGGGCTGTGTCTGTTCCAGAGTAGAGTGCTGTGTGGATGTATTCTGTAAATGTAGTTGTAACTGTCAGTAGGGCTAAATGCTTGGGCAATTTTATAGAACTCCATTAATATGGTGAGTCAGTTCTTGCACCGGCTGCAAAAATGGTGGCAATATTGATTGATTTGTTTATTTGATGAAGAGGGACAGTGTGCATTAATAAACATTAACATGTCATGTAAATGCACCCAATTGTAGTCAAAAGGCTAGTTTTCATTGGCAGTCCCCCTGCCAGAGTGAAACTAGCTAAAGATAGGGAAGAATTGCAGCATAACTTCGGGGAG
>NC_137928.1:7698958-7718958 GCF_963457725.1 Sprattus sprattus
GGGTTCAGTGTCTTGCTCAAGGAATCGAACCAGCAACCTTCTGATTACTAAACGACTTCTTTTCCTCCTGTACCACTGTTGCCCCAACTGTCCTCCTGTACCACTGTTGCCCCAACTGTCCTCCTGTACCACTGTTGCCCCAACTGTCCTCCTGTACCACTTTACCTCCTGTACCACTGTTACCCCAACTGTCCTCCTGTACCACTTTACCTCCTGTACCACTGTTGCCCCAACTGTCCTCCTGTACCACTGTTACCCCAACTGTCCTCCTGTACCACTTTACCTCCTGTACCACTGTTGCCTAAAACTTTCCCTGAATGGCCACTAATGCTATTCCCATCTCTACTAATGCTATTCCCATCTCCAATGCTATTCCCACTAATGCTATTCCCATCTCCCTCTCTATCCAGGCTACAAACTCATAGGGAGCCACTCTGGAGTGAAGCTGTGTCGCTGGACCAAGGTGAGTCGAGGCTTATTTTTTTAAATCTAAACTGTAGTTGTGTGCCTGGTTTCACGCAAAGGACCAGTCATTCTTTTGATTGTAGGTGTTTTTTCCTGAGGAACATTTTGTCTTTTGAACTTTCCTCTACTGTAGTTGTGTGCCTGGTTTCACGCAAAAGGACCAGTCATTCTTTTGATTGTAGGTGTTTTCCTGAGGTACATTTTGTCTTTTGAACTTTAATATTTTCTTTCCTCTGGTGGCAGTCGATGCTCCGTGGGAGAGGAGGCTGCTACAAGCACACCTTCTATGGCATCGAGTCTCACCGGTGCATGGAGGCCACCCCCAGCCTGGCCTGTGCCAATAAGTGTGTCTTCTGCTGGCGGTAAGAGGAAATGATTCACAATTTGGTCACAAGGATATTCACTGTATGATGACAGCACGGCCAACAGTTTTCAACACTGAAATGTTGACATTTTCGAACTAAAGTCCAATACCATCACATCCTGCAAACTACTATTTTACATATCACCCACTGAATCAATCAGACTTCATTCACAGTGTCATATTATATAATATAATATAATGTTGCAACACTATTGAGTTGAGTGTTCAATATACAGTAGTTCAATTCATTTTTATTTATATAAATTAACAATACAATTGCCTGAACCCCCCTGGAGCTAGCAAGCAGTAGAGATGGGTATTGGACTGCCCTCTTGGCAAAATATATTTTTGTTCGAAATTTTCACCATTTCAGTGTTGAAAACGATTGACCGACATTGACTGCCAGGTTTAGGTGGGTCAGGATTAGTGTAAGGGTTATGGATGTACAGAGGATCAATCTTCTGTCACACATTGAAGATTTCTGTGTTAGATCCTGGAGGCGTAGATACAGTTAAACTGGAGCTGTATTACGTGGAATATCACCTAAATGTAATTTCAGTGAATATAGGCCAAAAATGTTAGTATTGAGTCCTTCCTTTCTACCTTATCTTATTAAAGTCAGAAGTCTTTCTACCGCACCTGGTTTTGGCCAGCTCTCGATGAGGATATAACAGCAACATTATGGCCCCTGAGAACTTCTAATAGGCACCGTGGCTCATTAATAACCATGAGAATGATCAGGCCTCTGTGGTGATGAGTGATGCCCGTGCTTACTGTCAGCGCTCCAGCTTTCCTCCGTAAACAGCCTTGATGAACGGCCGCGCTAATTGCAAGTGCAAAGGTAGATGCGACAACGCTGATTCATGGCAACGATAGGAAGAGGGTTGGCGGCTCGCTGGTGAGTCCGTCCGCCCCGTCGTCTGTTGGCTGCCAACCGGGCCTCCTTTCTCGGGCAGAAGTGATAAAAGTCTCATCTCGTCTCGGCCTCACAGGCTTGAGAGTACAGCTGGGAGCTGCCAGTCGAGATCAGCCGCGTCGGAGTCGAGGCTTCCATCCAGGATGGCCGCCACCAGAATGTAGGGCTCTACGGGAACCAGCCGTCTGCTACCTCAGGCAGCCTGAGAGCCTCTGGGAGTGTGTGTGTGTGTGTGTGTGTGTGTGTGTGTGTGTGTGTGTGTGTGTGTGTGTGTGTGTGTGTGTGTGTGTGTGTGTGTGTGTGTGTGTGTGTGTGTGTGTGTGTGTGTGTGTGTGTGTGTGTGTGTGCTCATCAGAGGAGAAGCATGACGAAGAGTTTACTTTCAGATTAGCCCATGTGGGACAAATGTGAGCGGACAAACAAACATGGAACTGGAACATGCTTGACAAGCGTACTGGGAGCATGAGATAGAGAGAGAGACAGAGGGAGAGAGAGAAGAAGAGGAAGGGAGGGAGAGAGATAGAGAGAGGGAGAGAGAGAAGGAGAGGAAGGGAGAGAGGCACTGTGCTGGATGGCCTTTGTTCTTTCTCCCATATGTATCCCATTAATTTTGAATGGGAATGAAGTGGCTTTGTGGTTCAAAGCTTTTTATTTTTATCCGGCTATAGAATGTTGCAACGGCATTAGCATAAGCATTAGCATCAGAGTGTTTCAAACAAAACCGAAGAATCAGCGGGGCAAGTGGCTGGAATGGCGCGCATGGTGGTGAATAGTACATCTTCTGCACAGCAGCCTGCAACAGCTGATTAGTGCCACAGTTCTGAATAAGAATGGTTCTCTGTCTAAAGGTTCCAGAACTCCACAGAGGAGTGCCAGGGGTGATATTCTATGACATTGTGTCCCTCCGTTTGGCCCCTGCTTGAGGTAGCCAAGGTAGCCAGGCAGCCAAGTTATCATATTAATTGGAGACCATTTACTATTAAATATGTAAGAGATGAGGCGGTACATCTATTTAGATCAGCTTAAAAAATCATAAATCTCAATCATTACACAGCTATGTCGGTACTTCTGTACATTCAGTGAACTTTTTTGAGCACTGATTAAAAGCCAAAGGTAAAATCACCACAGGCAGACACTCGTCTAGTTCACATTAGGAAAAGACTGATGATCATATTGCTGAGACTGATGGCTCGTTCTTCCTTCCCTCCTTCCTGAGTGCACTTCCTGAATACAGAGCATCTCCACGATTGCACAGCAGTTGTCTGCAAATTAATACTGTGGGTTGTTTTCATCAGCGGAGGCTAAGGGATTGCTGCAGGACTGACTCAGATTGCTTCCGCTCAGACAGAGTAGAATTCTGTTCTCCTGAATAAGACCTGCGGAGAGTAGGTTAACGGCACATTTTGTTTGTTTGTTTGTTTGTTTGTTTGGCTTTTTTTTTCATTTTCAAGTTTTCAGAGTTTTCATTTATCTCTTGGGGTTTAGTTATATTTTTTGTGAAGTGGCTGACATGAAAGTACATTTTCTGCTGCCAGTCAGCGTGTATTCGGCAGAAAAGTGCCCTTTTACTACAAACAACAAACTATGTGGCTCAGGCCAGGGATTCTACTGAGTGAGCAGTATCAGTGTTTATGCCAGATCCTGAAGGGAAACCACACTTTAACGACTGCTTAGCCAGGGCTGCGCATAGCTAACCCTTCCCTCTGGATACAGTGCACACTGTAAAGCCACAGTTCACTTCTCAAATGCTGAGGCTCTGGGTCCTCTTATTCAAAAAAAAACCCACGCTAGCATGAACGTGGCCTCTCTTCAGACTAGCATTTTATAAGTCATGCTTCCCATTTCCTTTGTGAAAATACTATTACATTTCCAGCTGCGATCCGTCCTCTTTTCTGTCCCCAACTCTGCATATAGCAGCAGGGAGGAGAGGGGAATTAGGAGAGCAAGAGGCCTTCAAGCTGAGGCTTTGAGAGTGGCGTCCATTTGCCGGCTGTGTGTTTCACAGGGTGCCGATGGAGCTGACTGACGCTGTGGTTCTGATCTGCTCTGCTGGGCTGCGGCGAAGCCTCCGGTGGCATTCCTCCATTCAGCTCCAACTAATTGAAATGATGTAGAGTTCATTACTTTACCCGTTTAACCCCCCACCCCAAGGCACTGACTGTCTGAGGCTGAAGGAGAATCTGCTTTTAGAAGGGAATATAAATGCACTAGGTGACATGGGCGGCTTCTGTGCGTGGTGAGCCATGGGGAGGTGTCCTGATGCACTCATTAAGGCCGATACATGCTCAGTTTCAGACGCAACACACAATCACGTAATCACGTAATCACGTAAGCACATAAGCGCAAGCAATTCACCGGCAGAACAATAGGCTTGCGTAAAATGGCGCAAGTCTAGAAAAAGGGTCCGACGCATCGTGAAAAGACGTGCAAGGGCCTCTTGCGCTTGCGCCTCTGACCATAAATCAAGCTTTATCTGGGTCAGAGGGGGAGGGGGGTGGGGGTGGGGCTGGGGGTATGTGTGGGTTACCGTGAGTGACTGCTCTGGTGATGGGGCCATGTCTGACAGCAGCTGTCCTGTCCTGTCTCGTCCCCCTGCCCACAGACACCACACCAACCCCGTGGGCACCGAGTGGCGCTGGAAGATGGACCCGGCCGACAAGATCCTGCTGGAGGCAGTGGAGTATCATCAGACCATGATCAGGCAGTTCCGAGGTAAACCTGTCTGCAGCCTACACACACACACACACACACACACACACACACACACACACACACACAAACACACACAGACGCAGGCATGCATGCACGCTACATTCAGTTCATGCACTCTCCCTCGCTTTCCATTTTTATGTTTTTGAAATGCTTACATTTGCATCGGTTACCTTGTCTCACATCAGACTGTCAAGTTTTATGACGTGACGTGTCCTTCACTAGTGAGGCTTCACCAGGGAAAGCAACAGAAATTGCAGTCTGTTTTGGTTATGTAATCAAAGTCAAAGTCAAAGTAGCTTTATGTTTAGTGTCAATAACTTAACATGTCAAGACATACAAAGGAATCGATAGGATGTTTCCCACTCTCCCACGGTGAAACATATAAAGGTGCACAGGCACAACAGATAAGACAAGACATTCCCTAAAACTAACAGCAGCTAATAACATCCTTTTGAGGTATGTTTCCTTAAAAGAACTGAAACATATTTGACCTCTTGTCCTTTGGTTTTCTATAAGTCCCGACACAGCCGATTGTCTTATATTTGCATAATTTCCACACCACAGCAACACACTGAGCCGTAATTCATGCGATGTATGTGAAGTCAGTTTTGATATAAACTGACACTTTACAATTGCCTACAAATTACAGGTCATGTACCTTGGCCTAACGTGTAACACCTAGCTATGCATTTTTCATACAGCTTGGATGACAGCCATTGCTGACTCATGCATTTTCCAACCTATAGCACTCGACATATTTATTCAGTTTGTCTCCGAAGCCATCAGAAAGTTTATCCCAAAAACTCTCCAAACTCGCTCACCCACCTCAATGTTTTTATTTGACTGTCAACTCCCAAATAAAATACCAGCAACGACTCTCTTTCCCCTAAACTGAAATACTCAGACAGGCACTTTGGGGGATATTTGGCCGCCTTTGTGCTGTGCACAGTGTGCTGACATTACGAGCTCTAAGTGGCTGCGTGAATCAGGCCCCGATTTATTCATTTGTGTCGTGTCAGTTAGCCGGCAGTCAAATGCATGAGATTGTTATTGTGAGCAGAGGGTGCCCCAGGAGTGAAGGAGATAAGCTCAGAGCTTTGATTGGTGGGTGACAGCTCCCGCCCCCAGCGTATGGCGTAAATCTCCCCAGTGTCAGTCCCTCACATTAGACAATACAGGGGCTTCACTGACACTGTTTGCCCGTGGCATCTCTGAGGAGGTCTCATACAGACTGAGCTTATCTCTCATGACCTTGAGACTGTGTTTTCACTTCGACAGGGCAGACAACTTTGTCTTGAGTTTCTAGTTTCTGGGAAATGCTTACAGAAGATGTTTAAAAATACTTTGTCAGGAGAAGAAGAGACCCTAATTTCGGTCCACCTATCCAGGCAATAAATAGTACCAATTCTCTAACCCTTAATTTAACCCTGTCAGTAATCCCAAGTATATCCTGTACCAACATTATCCTTAATGTTTAAGTGTGAAATACGTACTACATAAGGAATAAGGTGCAGGAATAAGGTTACGACCTGGCTCGTGAGCCGCAACTTAAATTGGAGGCAGACCACAGAGTTCTACAAAAATAGCCTTTATTTCTATAACACACAAACGCAGAGTAAAGTAGTAAGTGCCAAGCACCAAAACACAATAGAGTGCACACCAGCATCAAAAGCATGGTGTGAATGCAAGGCCTTCTCTGAGGGCGAACCGCATGGCTTTTATCCACACCTCCCCAGGTGTGGACAATCAGGCTAATTATGCCCATTCACCACCTTAAAGCTATTGCACTGCCACCACTGCAAAGCCAGTAGGGGTGTAGAGGGGCGTAACAACATATTCCTACACCGACAGCTTGATCAGTGTCTAAGTGTTATGAGTTTTAGTGAGTGTTCTTTTTTAACATTGATCCGGTGTGAAGGAAATAACCTCTGACTCAGGACTGGGAACCGTATTCCTAAGCATTTGCATGATGTACAGCCAACGCAAACCCCATTTCACTTTATGATCTGAACCATTTCTTTGTCAACAGAAAGATTATTGTATTCAAAGCAGCAGTCTGAATTTTGGGATGTAAATAATATTCTGTGTGCAGTGGAACTCAATTAACGATTTTGCTCATTGTAAACAGAGCTTCACAGCCACCGCCTGCCTGACAGGTCTTTGTAGTGTCGGCTTTCTTCTTCTGATTGTGTTGTGATTAATTAAACAACACTGGCTGCAGCAGCAATAATTTCGCCAGGATGGCACTCCGCATACATAATGGAAGAGTCTTTATTATGCAAGAAAAATAGATCTCATACACTTGTGCCACTTGTTCTGTCAAACGTGGGTATATCATTACAGTGGACCTTTGAATATCACAGTAGGATAATCAGTCTTCATTCGGAATGTTTTTTTTTTATGAAGTACATAATAAACACTCCAAAAGTCTCATCAAAGAGAAAAGGGGGACTCTAAAGCCTAATTTATACTTCGGTGGATGACACTTTTGAAAAGGTCGCAACAAAAAAAAAAATGTGTCGTCCAGGCTTGTGTGTTTATACTTCAGTTGCCGAGTTCGTAATAGGAGAGGCGCTTTTTAAAAAAAACGTATTTTTTGTTGGAAATCAGCTGTTGGAATCAGCTTTTGACCGCTCGAGGAAAATTCAAACAACGAAGTCAACGGCGCATGCCGTCTATCTAGCCAATCACACTTGCGCAACACTTTGTGACGACTTCAGCGCCAGTAGAAATTTCTCCATGTAGCCGACACTTAAAAACCACGGTTCAAAGTGTCGTCCATAACGTCATTTTTGTCGGCGACCTTTTCAAAAGTGTCGTCTACCGAAGTATAAATTAGGCTTAAGGAACTTAAACCCATTTTTCATTGTTTTCCCATAATGTCTGCCTGTGGCTAGTGAGATTTCATGAGTGACCGTCATCAATCTGAAAATCCCCCCGTCTCATCAGCAACAACTGCACGCAACGCACCCTCCCAGCCACAACCTCATCGAAAAAAATCACACATTCCTCCCGTACCCTCATGAGCTCATGCTTCGAGTGACTGAAGCTCAGAAACAGTCATTTAGTGCCAGAGTTCATAAAAGAGCACACTGCCGACTTTGATCGACATCTGGATTGATTTTGGCTGACACTGCTTGTGGTGGAGTCGGGGATATTGGGTTTAGAGGGTGGTGTTGGGCTGGGGTGGAGGGGGGCTTGGGGATGGCGGGGTTGGAGTTCATTAGCACTGCAGTGAGAGTGACTCACCAGCCCTCTGGAGTGAGTTAGCTTTCTTACTGTTGCCCCCCCCCCCCCCCCCCCCCCCCCAGACTTTAATTTGCCCCCCTCCCTCCTTTGTCCCAGGCTCAGCTTTGGGAGGCGGGTCGATCGTTTGATTTGGAGTATGCATATGAGCCGACTGATGAGAGAGGATTAGATTAGAGAGCCTTCACAAGTGCTCTCCCTCTGATGATCTGTGCTCGAAATGTCACTGGGAGATCTTAGCAGCTCGACCGCTGTGTCAATGTAAGATGTGCCTCACATCAGGGATGGGATTTTGATCTGGTCTTTTTTTCCTCTATTTCCCTCTCTTTTTTTCTCTCTTTGTCTCTCTCTCTCTGTCTCTCTCTCTCTCTCTCTCTCTCTCTCTGTCTCTCTCTCTCTCTGTCTCTCTCTCTCTCTCTGTCTCTCTCTCTCTCTCTCTCTCTCTGTCTCTCTCTCTGTCTCTCTCTCTCTCTTCTGCCTCTCTCTCTCTCTCTCTCTCTCTCTCTTCTGCCTCTCTCTCTCTCTCTCTCTCTCTCTCTCTTCTGCCTCTGCAACCTTTTGTCTTCATCTCTCACTCCTCTCCTCCCTCTCCTCCTTGAGAAGGCAACTTCATCATGGTTCAATTTGGACCGTGATTATGGACTGCTTAAGTCAGCATTATGCCGATTCTCTTTCCTCTGCCTTCTGTGCCACCAGATTATTGTCTGCACTGGCAGCATAGCAGTCGTTCACACTGAGCGTGTGTGTGTGTGTGTGTGTGTGTGTGTGTGTGTGTGTGTGTGTGTGTGTGTGTGTGTGTGTGTGTGTCTCTCTCTCTCTCTCTCTCTCTCTTTCTATCTCTCTCTATGTGTGTGTGTGTGTGTGTGTGTGTGTGTGTGTGTGTGTGTGTGTGTGTAGCAGTCGTTCACACTGAGCGGCGGGGAGAGTGTCCATGCAATCAAATCGAAGCACTTCAGAGAGGAGAGGGTCTCCAGAGAAATGGCTTAATCGTGTTGGGATTTCAAGTGAAGGCTTTTGAACTGCAAAAAGTGATATTTCAGGAAAAACCAGGCTGCAATAAAAGACTTTATTATTGAATTAAATGTTATTACATGGTTCATTGATTTGTAATATCTTCAGGAGAGCCTCCTCTACGAGTACAGACTGAATGTCTTGCACACAAACAACCTGGCCATCGCAAGTCACTGTGGACGCCTACTTTAAATCAGTTTTAAGTTATAGGAAAAGTTGAGCAGATTTTAACCCATCACAGTGAGAAGGCACCTCTCAGCTTTATCTGAGTCAAGATTAGACTTCACTAGGTGACATAAGGCTTTAAGATGGTTATGTAAGGTTGCCGATACTCTCTATGGAATATGCGGGGTATATTTTTTTTTTCAAGGCTTTTCAAAATCTGTTATGATGAAAGGAGAGAGGTAGGGATGGAGGGAGGGAGGGAGGGATGGAGGGAGGGAGGGAGGGAGGCTTTTGGCTCTGGTCCTGTCTCTGACTCTGGTACAGAAGATGTGTGCTTGTGACCCACTCAGGCTCTTTGTTGACATTTGTGACAACTGTGTGTCAGGTAGTTAGCCAGGGAGCAGTGAACATACGTGTGTGTGTGTGGGTGTGTGTGTGTAGCTTCACACTCAATACCTATAGCCGTGTGAGAGTTCGTATTATCTGTTGAGCAGACTGAGCTAGAGGGATTGTTTGTGTATGTATGTGTACTGTAACAAAATTAGGACATGTATTGGAGTGTTCGGTATATAAAATCTATATTTGACACATTCTAAGCTTTGTTTGCTGATATTGAACATGTCACCATTTTTCTCAGTAAATATATTTCCAAAGGTGCTATTGACATTTCACCAGATGTTGGTAACAACCCAAGCAATCCATACATGCAAAGAAACTAAAACAAATGGTGACGTGTTTAATTCTTATTTTACCCGCTGTATATACTGTATATACATGTATATACACTTTTGAAGTATCCTTTAAACACAACCCAATTTTCGCTCTGCCGTGTGTGTGTGTGTGTGTGTGTGTGTGTGTGTGTGTGTGTGTGTGTGTGTGTGTGTGTGTGTGTGTGTGTGTGTGTGTGTGTGTGGGTGGGGGTGTGGGTGTGGGTGTGGGTGTGGGTGTGTGTGTGTGTGAGACTGACTCAGATTGTGCTGTCTTGCCTTGCAGGGGTCCCAGGGGTGCGCCCGGAGCGCTTCGAGGAGGGGCTGGCCGTGAAGCACTGCGCCCTCTCCCTGGTGGGGGAGCCCATCATGTACCCCGAGATCAACGCCTTCCTGCGCCTGCTCCACCAGCAGCGCATCTCCAGCTTCCTGGTGACGAACGCCCAGTTCCCCGATGAGATCAGGTACGCTCTCTCACCGTCTTAAATCGCTCCACTGCAGTACTTTTGTTTAGAATTACGGTAGCGAGCTTCCCAAAATAACTAAAAACATGTTTCTCAGCCATGGAGTTTGTGTTTGTGAATTTTAAGTGCTTGTAAGATACTCGAAGAGACGGGTAAACAAAATGAATTATGTATTTTATGTGTATTTACTTATTCCTTCTAGAAGGCAAAATGGCTTTCTCGGGATATTTGAACGCCTTGAGGGGTACAGTGACATACACAAGTCACATTTTGGCTCATGAGTGATGGCTGTTTAGTTCAGCTAGTAAATCCATTGCAACAAGTTGCTAGCCAGAGACCCACAGTAGTCACAACCACTTCACTTCGTCTTAGAGTCCTCTCAGAATTCCAGTGCCAGTGTGTGATATGCTGGAAAACGAGAGAGATATGGCGAGAGAGCGAGCGAGCGAGAGAGAGAGCGAGAGAGAGAGCGAGAGAGAGAGAGAGAGAGAGAGAGAGAGAGAGAGAGCGCCTTAAAGCCAGTTTTTTGAGAGAGAGAGAGAGAGCCTTAAAGTCTGTTATGATGAAAGGAATGAAGCCAGTGTTTTGCCTCCTGGACCAAAACTCATTTGTACCGAGTGTACGTCTGATTGGAAGAGAAAAGCCTATGCGACAGGCCGCTGTTAGTGGCATGTTTTGATGGGGGCGGTGCTGAGCCGCCCTTTCCCCGCTTGAAGCCCGAGTCGGCAGTGCCCGGTCTGACAGGCAGGTGAAGAAGCGGGCGGAGAGGAAGACAGTGGAAGAATACACACGCAGCTCGCGTCAGACCCACCTTGTCTCCTGTCACACGCCATTCACTCTGACATCTGTTCTCGTAAACATCCCCCTTTGTGGCAGCTTGGATCCATCCCAACCCCGCTTCCCCACACCCCCCCGCCCCATCCCGCCTTAACCCGCACACTGTAGTTCGTTTGAAACGTGCGTTTGGAGCCCCGCTCTCTCTCAAAGTCCCTGAACACAGCATTCGGGGCGTTTGAGCGGCGAGGCTCTCTTCTGAAGCGCCGTGGAGCCTGTAACAGTGCTGATAAGCACTAATCGGGACGGGCAGAATTGCAAATCGCTGCTTCGCCTGTTGCCCTGGTTGCCTCTGCCACGTCGTCGAAATGGAGCGAGCGCAGCATTCTGGCATCGCTGCACGATGTCTGCGGCGTCGGCGGTGGTCCGCTTGTTCCGAGTCCTCTCTTTCTCCCGGTCCTGTCCTCCCTTCAGTCTTATGAAAAACACATCTTCAGCCTTCCCGGCACGAGTCGCGACGCCACATAAATCAGCCGCGCTCTCTCCAGCAGAAAGAAGTGGGCCATCAGTGGGCACAATGAAGAGTGAAGGGCTGGCATTGATGAGGAGCACACAGCCATGACGCACTGCACTGGGGACGGGTTTATCTGAAGGGTGCAAGCTGTTCCTCGGACCAGCACACACACACACTCACACGCACGCACACACGCACACACACACACACACACACTAACACACACACTCACACACTCACACACACACACACACACTCACACACACGCACACACGCACACAGGCACACACACACACACACACACACACACACACTCACACTCACACTCACACTCACACACACACACACACACACACACACACACACACACACACACACACACACACAACACACAACACACACACTCACACTCACACTCACACTCACACTCACACTCACACTCACACTCACACACACACACACACACACACACTGAAGGGTGCAAGCTGTTCCTCGGACCAGCCTGGAACAGAGTTACTGCACGCGGCGACACATTCAATTCAATCCTTTTTCGTGGCGGGGAACAAAACACCCCGTCACAAAGATACACTCAACAACACACACTCACACACACACACACACACTTCAATCTCGGTAGAGGAGATAGAGTCGCCTGCCGCTGTCAGTCTGCTGCCATCCCCTTGTGCCGCCACATGAATAAAAGCGAGATGCCATTTCATTGAGCGTGATGGAGGCAGGGTCACGCTGCATTATTCATCTGGATAATACACTCCCCCCACGCTCCCGGCTCTGTATCTATCTAAGGTTAAAGCTGCCCACAGGCTCAGAGGGCCTAGCTCTGTTCATAGCACTCGTAAGTTATTTCTAACGGCGGTGGCAACCAGGATTGAATTATTCACAAAGACCAAATGAGTCGGAGGATCCGGCAAGGACTCATTACTTCTGCAGTGGCGATGTATGGATGTCATGCTAGGACTTCTGGCGATAATTAGATGCATGTCAGTTTATACCTGCTCTAATGTTGGCCTTTTTCCAATTCAATTCAATTCAATTCAATTCAATTCAATTCAATTCAATTCAATTCAATTCAATTCAATTCAATTCAATTCAATTCAATTCAATTCAATTCAATTCGATTCAATTCAATTCAATTCAATTCAATTCAATTTTATTTACAAACCCGATTCCAAAAAAGTTGGGACACTGTACAGATTGTGAATAAAAAAGGAATGCAATCATTTACAAATCTCATAAACTTATATTGTATTCACAATAGAATATAGATAACATATCAATTGTTGAAAGTGAGACATTTTGAAATGTCATGCCAATTATTGGCTCATTTGGGATTTCATGAGAGCTACATATTCCAAAAAAGTTGGGACAGGTAAAGATAAGAGGCTGGAAAAGTTAAATGCACATAGAAGGAACAGCTGGGGGACCAATTTGCAACTTGTTAGGTCAATTGGCAACATAATTGGGTATAAAAAGAGCCTCTCAGAGTGTCAATGTCTCTCAGAAGTCAAGATGGGCAGAGGATCACCAATTCCCCCAATGCTGCGGCAAAAAATAGTGGATCAATTTCAGAAAGGAGTTTCTCAGAGAAAAATAGCAAAGAGTTTGAAGTTACCATCATCTACAGTGCATAATATCATCCAAAGATTCAGAGAATCTGGAACAATCTCTGTGCGTAAGGGTCAAGGCCGGAAAACCATACTGGATGCCCGTGATCTTCGGGCCCTTAGACGCCACTGAATCACAAACAGGAATGCTACTGTAATGGAAATCACGAAATGGGCTCAGGAATACTTCCAGAAAACATTGTCAGTGAACACAATCCACCGTGCCATTCGCCGTTGCCGGCTGAAACTCTATGGATCAAAAAAGAAGCCATATCTAAACATGATCCAGAAGCGCAGGCGTGATCTCTGGGCCAAGGCTCATTTAAAATGGACTGTGGCAAAGTGGAAAACTGTTCTGTGGTCAGACAAATCCAAATTTGAAGTTCTTTTTGGAAAACTGGGACGCCATGTCATCCGGACTAAAGAGGACAAGGACAACCCAAGTTGTTATCAGCGCTCAGTTCATAAGCCTGCATCTCTGATGGTATGGGGTTCCATGAGTGCGTGTGGCATGGGCAGCTTACACATCTGGAAAGGCACCATCAATGCTGAAAGGTATGTCCAAGTTCTAGAACAACACATGCTCCCATCCAGACGTCGTCTCTTTCAGGGAAGACCTTGCATTTTCCAACAAGACAATGCCAGACCACATACTGCATCAATTACAACATCATGGCTGCGTAGAAGAAGGATCCGGGTACTGAAATGGCCAGCCTGCAGTCCAGATCTTTCACCCATAGAAAACATTTGGCGCATCATAAAGAGGAAGATGCGACAAAGAAGACCTAAGACAGTTGAGCAACTAGAAGCCTGTATTAGACAAGAATGGGACAACATTCCTATTCCTAAACTTGAGCAACTTGTCTCCTCAGTTCCCAGACGTCTGCAGACAGTTATAAAACGAAGAGGGGATGCCACACAGTGGTAAACATGGCCTTGTCCCAACTTTTTTGAGATGTGTTGATGCCATGAAATTTGAAATCAACTTATTTTTCCCTTAAAATGATACATTTTCTTAGTTCAAACATTTGATATGTCATCTATGTTGTATTCTGAATAAAATACTGAAATTTGAAACTTCCACATCATTGCATTCTGTTTTTATTCACAATTTGTACTGTGTCCCAACTTTTTTGGAATCGGGTTTGTATATAGCGCCATAACAATACAATTGCCTATAGGCGCTTAACAGAGCCCAGAGCCTAAACCTAAACCTAAACCCCCTAAGATCTTCTTTTTTAGAAGATAACATTTAGTCTCTCAATCTCTACTCGTAATATTTAAACTAGATATTTTTTGTTTTGTTTTTGTGTGCTTTGTGCTTGAACTACGACAAGCTGATTGAAGTCATTTCCAGAAGCTTATCAGCTATAAAAGTCTTGCCTTATTAAAGCTAGTCTGTAATAGTGGCTTTTCCTGGAGGCTGATCAGTGCATAGTAGTGTATGCGTGCCTGTGAGACTTTGAGAAGCAGCCCCTATCCTGCTTGAGAGACAAGCTTATCATTGGCAATAAGCTTCTGTCAGCTGGTTCAGAGGAAGCTACCAGCAATCAGCCTCTCCTCCTGTTGTGTGTGAGGGGAAAAAAGTCTCACATTCAAGGTGCTCAAATTTATGGAGGCTGACACATACAAAATTACACACACACACACACAAACACACACACACACACACACACACACACACACACACACACACACACACACACACACACACACACACACTTGATTGGAAGTGGCAGGGCTTCACTCGCTGGAGTGACAGATGATTGGAGGTTCGATGAGTGAATCAAGGTGGCCTTGGTTTTTTTGACACTGTGCTATGGGGTTGCCGAAAGTAATTCCAAGCTCTCTTTAATGGTGTACATATTATCTGCGCTACATGCCCTGTTACAGCCCATATTGTATGTATTGTATTTTGTTGTCTCTTCTTTTGAGCTCCATGCCTTATTTAATAACCTCTGTCCCTTTCACCTGATTGCTTAGGGCTGCTCAGCTCCTCTTAAAGCATTTGCTTTGTCAGCCCGCTTTTTAGTTGTGTCTATACATGCATACATACATCATGTCTTCGGTTTAGTTCAGATACTCCTGGGACAAAGGGCCTTATTGGAGACTGATTAGATTTGTGTTTCCTTTCTGTCTTTCAAGAGATGGAACATAATTAGTAGCCAGCGGAGGACCTTCAGTTAGCCATTTCCTCTCCTCCGAAACATACTGAAGAGACAAATGCCCAGCTGACTTTAATAAGTGAAGATATGTTCTTAATGTTTAATGTGTTCTTTTTTTCCCCAATCCCTTCCCCCTTTACTCCCTCCACCTCCACTCTGCAGGAGTCTAGTTCCTGTCACTCAGTTGTACGTCAGTGTGGATGCCAGCACAAAGGACAGCCTGAAACGGATCGACCGGCCGCTCTTTAAGGACTTCTGGCAGCGCTTCTTGGACAGTCTCCGAGCCCTGGGAGAAAAGGTCTGTACGCTCCGCTTGTTGTGAAGCATGTGCCTCGTTGATCACTCACTCCAGTACTATACTCTTTGACTGTTTAAAGCAGGGGTGGGCAATTCATTCCCCCAAGGGGCCACATGAGAAAATGGGACTGTTGTGGAGGGCCGAACCAATAGGCTGAAACCAATTCTGCTCAATATAAATGTTAGCTCTTTAGAAAATGCATTAAATTGTATGGTTTTGATTTACTACTACTGGTATGAAAATGTGGTGCAGGCATAGTAAAAACACATATGACATTGCTTATATAATAAGTACAGGTATTTACGTTTGATTCCTAATTTACCATTGACCTCCGCGGGCCGCTCAGGGACAGACAAAGGGCCGCAAATGGCCCTGGGGCCGCACTTTGCCCAGGTCCGGTTTAAGTTGAGGTTTGTGTCCCCCTTACAAAAAGAACTGAAGTGCCTCCACGTTGGAAGAGTAACCATTTAATGGATTTGATATTGATAAGAATCTGAAATAAGCACGCCAAAGTTGAAGAAGGGACCGCAGAGTGGAAGTCAGGTTTCTGGAGTTTATTTCAGCGTGGAGACCCCTCTCAGCTGCTGCTCAGAGAAAGGCCTACCTGATAGCAGAATGTGTTGGCCTTTATACATTTCAATCAGGTAGAATACAATTGGGCAGGGGAGGACCACACCCTTTAGGTGAGAGGAAGGGGCAGACAGTGGGGTGAGGGGTTCACCTATGGGGGAGGGGGGTGATACCAGGGGAGGAGGGGGGGGGGGGGGGGGGGTGGGGGTGTGTGTGTCCACATGTCATTTGTTAAGGTCTCAGTGATACAGACAGAGTACACATCCAAAATGAGTTTCAGATACAACATAAGGAGTTAATGTCTTACAACAACAGAATAGCAATATTTCCAGTTCCATCAGTCCCCTATACAGCACGGTCCTTCTCCACTCTGACTTTACCAAAGATTACAAGCCACCAGTCGCACTGCTCGGCCCTCTGCAGGCATAAAGTCTTGCAACAAATTAGAGTGATAAAAAAAATTACAGGCTATTAAAACCCAGCTTGTAAATGAATTAGAGGGAAATATTATCATTGTACGGGGAGGTAGCATATGACCGCCTCCCTTTGACTGATCATTACTGTAATGGTATGGAAAGCAGTTAATGAAGTCTCCCATTGTTTCAGTGCATTGGCTCACATTACTTCCACTCCAGTTCCCTTCACATAACCAAAATGTTGTATTTCTCCGCAGTAGAGTATTTTTTACTGATAATCTTCTAGCTACTTTCATAGTATGTAGTGGCTTTCCCCAAGATTAGGCGGTCTTTGTATAATCAGAAACAACCGAAGAAAGCATATGTTTAAGAAAACGATGTCTCCATTCAAACACATGGTCTGTCAAATGGAAGGATCATTATCTTCAAAAGGGGCCATTTGAGGAAGTGAGGTACGCTATCTGTTGTGCCGCCTCAATTCGGAAGAGTGGCGAGAGATTATTCATGTGCCTGAGGCCTTTATCTTTATGGCTCTCTTTTTTACAGAGTTCTTTTTTTATGAGGTTTTTACCGTGAGTATAGTCAAAGCACTGGGAAGAGGCTTAGTCACTGACGCTACAGGCTCAACATCTCAATTGAAAATTAGGATTTTACCACGCCAAAATCCTTTAACGCCCTCTTTTTCCGCTACTCTATTCTTCCCTCTAAGATGGCAGAAAGATGGAGTGAGTTATTTTCTTTCTCTCGTCTGTCTCCCAAGCCTGGCGATGTCTTTAGGCGGCATCAACATAGCATGTGCGATACAAAAGGCTCCGTCCTGGGATTGATTACGTAACAAAATTAATAGGGAACTGTGAAATCCATCATGAAGGCAAGCGACTCGTTTGTGGAGGGCTGATGTGATTGGAGGGAAGTGCAGCTGTGGCATGACCAGGGCTCCTGCCAGCTCCAGTGATTTCTGGAAGTGATCTCACACTCAAAGGACCCCCCCTGCCCCCCCCCACTGGGCTATGAGCACAGTTAGAGGACATTCAGTGCAATATAAAGATCTGAGATTGCTTTTCTATACACAAAAGAATTGATCGAGCAACTAGCCGCAGATTAGTTGTTTTTCCTCAACAGCCTTGTTCTCATCACTGACATCAGTATCATAGTCAATCACCTCAATACCTAGTAGGGCTCCAACTAACGATTATTTTGAAAGTCAAATAATCGATCTATTATTGAAATGATTAATCGACTATTCCGATTATTTATTCAATTACTCAATGTCTCCAGTGTATCTATCAGCTTTTAAATTTAGCTTGAGATTGTTTTAGATATGCTAATTATGACGACAATCTCGATTTTAGTCAACTACGTATATCGACTATTCGTTGTAAGCCTAGTTAGAGGCAAAGTGATGCACCAAGGTTGTTTACTATAAATTAAAAGTCT
The DNA here is from genome assembly GCF_963457725.1 of Sprattus sprattus. Lineage (NCBI taxonomy): Eukaryota > Metazoa > Chordata > Actinopteri > Clupeiformes > Clupeidae > Sprattus > Sprattus sprattus. The sequence continues at coordinate 7,716,805 of NC_137928.1, forward strand.
TTATCTTTGTGGTGTCTTGTGTTGGCTCCAAGAAATGAGATCCACAAGGGAATGTGGTTTTCAAAAACTGAACTGGTGTGTTTACTAAGCAGTCGTCAGCTTGTTCAATTTGCAAAGTGTGTTTATAACACATCGTCACAGCGAGAAGATGCACTCATTTGAGTTCGGCTTTTTGATGGCTCCACTTTTCAAGCTAATGACGTGTGGAAGCGTCCTTTAGCCCACATCTACTGATCGTCTGTCATTTATACTGCTGTCGCGCCGATCACACCAGCAAAAGCACCGGTGGGAATTTCAGATTGATCGGATTTGTGCTAATGCTGGATTTTTATCACATTTGGATCACGCCTCCAGCAAATTTGCCACGGATAGAGGCAAAAAAAAAGCAAAAGCTCATTATCAGGCTGCACAGGTTGATATCCTCCATTAGTCTGAGGTGGGAAGCTTTAAGTGCCTGAGAGCCAGTTGATGGTGATTCAGGGGGAGTGGTGCAGGGGTGGGTCGCTATTTCAGCTGTGTTCAGGTCAGCAGTTACCAGTGGCGCTTTTGGGGGTGTGTGTGTGTGTGTGTGTGTGTGTGTGTGTGTGTGTGTGTGTGTGTGTGTGTGTGTGTGTGTGTGTGTGTGTGTGTGTGTGTGTGTGTGTGTGTGTGTGTGTGTGTGTGTGTGTGTGTGTGCATGCGTGTGCGCACGCCTGAGTGAGTGTAAGTGTGATTAGGTGAAGTTGGGCAGAGTTGACAAAACACTCATTCTCTGCTCCCAACAAGAGGTTGCTGTGTCTGCGAGGAGAAGATATTTTTGAGGGTTGTTTTTTTTCCTGGTTTTGTTGTGTCTGGGTTATTTCGTTTTAGAATTTGAACACGTCTCCCACAGCTTTGGTTCTGTTCATTACCTTGATGGTTGGCTGGCCCCAGTGCTTGCCCCGATAGGGTTTCTGTAAGTCTTATAGATCACTGCTTTTGTAAGGGATTGGGGATTTGGGGTTCATACCTTTAATCTAGAGCCTTTTCCCGGGAATCAACATAAATGGCAGACTAAATGTGTTTGCAAATACCAGGCAAAGACAGATCAATAATGTAAAGAAACGAGGAGAAGAAACCTGGATAATCCAGTCCAGTTCAGCCCAAATCACGAAGGAGTTTATTATGCAGGTGTTGGGGCTAATGGTGCTTTTTTTTATTATTATTTTTTTTTTTTATAAATGTGCTCAAAACTATTAATCTCCGAGTCCTTTTGTTGTGTGAGCATGAACCACGTGTGTGTTTTTGCCCTTTAAATGAGAACACTGCTGAAATAGAACCAAATGAGTTGAATCCCCACTCCACATAAACCTGTTTAATGCTGTTCCAGTGTAAAGTTTGGGGCCCGGGAGAAAGGGGGATGTCCTTGATTCTCAGTTGTACTGTAGTGTTCTCTCCTAATTGCCTGTCTGAATAACCTGACAATCTGCATAATTAATGTATCTTTATTGGCCCATTTCCCTCAAATGCCAAGTAAATAACCAACCATCTCTCCCCTATCTGGCTCAGTGACCTTGACAAGCATCAGAGCTGCAAGCGCAGCCTGAATCCCATCCGGCACACTGACTCACTGTTAAACTAAGTGTTGGGATCAGCACAGTTGTTGATTCAGAAGAAAAGCCATTCACCCCCCCCCCCCCCAAAATAAATCCTCCCGCTCACTGCAGGGCATGTGAAGGCTTTGTGGTTTACTGTGAAAGCTTTGTGGTTTACTGTGAAGACTTTGTGGTTTACTGAACGTCTCCATTCCGCTCCTCCAAGTCCACTAGGTGGCCGCTCGGCTGACGGCACTGGGCACGGACCCGTTAGTTCAGCCTGAGTGAGTTAGACAATCCAGGAAAGGACCGGGGGGGGGGGGGGGATGATGTCATGCTGGACTTTGCTCATATGGGATTGGATGCTCTAGCCCCGAGAACTGCGTTCTGGTCCGGTGATCTCCGCCGTGCTGCCCTCGCTCAGCCAGGACGGCGTGGTTCTGAAGACGCCCGGGAGCTGAGGAGCCACGCTGGAGAGAGGAAGAGGAGGAACTGTGTCAGCCTCCGACGCGTACCTGGCCGTGTTTACCATTCAGTGTGTGTTTGTCCATAACACAGCCTTATTTATCACATACAGCCAGGCGTTAGTCATTTCGCAGAA